>NC_143133.1:16527272-16678787 GCF_059928025.1 Delphinapterus leucas
TGCCTCATTAACAATAAATGGAAGTACTGAATCATGTATAATACTGATCTATAACTCTTGGACTGATAAACAATTAAAACTGCTGGCTGGCTCAGTAGTGGTAACCATATAAATTACTAATAATGTGACATTTCACTCAAAATACCTTTAAGGAATATATACTAGATTAATTACAGATTAATTAATTTTATTTCACACTGAAAGCTCTAATAAATGTATCCCAAAATACATTTCATTTCTAGGCTTATTTTTCCTAAGGGGAATGTAAATTCAGTCATCTTAGAATGTTAGTCCTTTTAAAATTGAATCTATTACATAAAATAATGAGAAAACGAAAAGTGCATTGCTGAATTACTGATTCAAAATTTAAAAATCATTTTCACCTTTTACACATTAATTTTATCATAATGCTGAATTCAAGTGAATAAAAATGCATTTGCATGAAAAGAGTGATTTTTTTAGGTGTGTTGTCGGGAAGTAATAAAAGCCACAGGGTGATATATTTTTTTTCTTATAAATAAAATATAAAGAACATAGCTTTTAATAGTTTAAGTCAGTTATCATTTTCATCACCCTTTGTGTGGGTAAACATTTTAAGGGCAACATGTGAGGCAGGAGTTGTCCTCCACTCCCTTCTGATGCTCTGTTTTCCTCAAATGATTTTAACATATCTGAACAAGTGGTCAATGAAATCAGCAAACTTAGAAGATTTTGGAAAGAGCCTTGAAAGCAACAGCAATGGGTTCCTTAAGAGCTGAGTGATTGGAGTCCTGTGCCATGTTGCCGATCCAAGCCCACAGATCTTGTGGCTGAGTGATCACAAGTTGCTTTTCCTGGCAACATGCCCACTATTTTCTATGTGTACCTGAAGGAAAGTCATGTTTCCTCCACAACAGACATGCAGGAAGAGCCTCAAAGAGTGACTGTATTCCAGGCAACCCAATATACCCTTGCAAGGGCTGGATTAAAATTCTGAAGGCATGATTTTATGTGTGAAACTGCAGGTCACCACTAGCAATTAATTTGTGGGGATTGTTACCTTGTCAGTTTGTCTTCAATCCCCATTCCACTACAGTAACGTTATGTCATGTCATTGTTTTGGTAAGGATTAATTTCCATTTTGAGTGAAAATTTCATTGCATACATTTTTGATTTGTTTTGCTATACAAGTATTGTTCTTGCTTCAGTGGAAAAGATTTAAAGAAGAACCAAAGGCTAGAAATTTTCCAATAAAAATTCTATCTTATGCCGAAACTGGGATTAATTAATCAAGGGAATAGTAATTCTCTAACTCACAAAGAATTCCTAGAGAATTAGAATACAGAATCCTGGCATCACATTCCTTCTCCTTAACCCTTAGCTATAATCATGTTTATCATTTTACTTTTAGCTCTGTTCTCAATTATAGAGTTTATATTCTTGAGGACATTGAGATGCTTCAGAGTTTCTCAGAAAGAAAAATGTATCCTGTTTTGAGTTATGCAAAGCTAGCAACATGTTCCCATATTTGGTGCATAGATTCATAATCCTAAAATTCATAGGGAAATACTAAAATATGTTGGCTTATTGCAGGTGACCAAAAAAACCCCCCAAATTAGATTAGCATCTTACACTCAGTCCCTAAATTGTGTTATATGAATACTATAATTTAGATTATACCCACATTTTATTTTCTATCAATAATTCTGGCACAGATCTCAATCTGTTGTTATTAATTTAAAATATTTTATTTACTAAAAGCTTTTTCATATGTTATGTACTGAGAACTTTTACATACGGTTAAAATCTCTATTCATTATGGGGCAACCAGTGGTAGAGGATAATATTCTCAGCAAATATTAGGTGTGGGGCAGGTATTTAATTACAAAAAGTGCTGAGGTTGTGACATAATTTGCAGAAGTTCTGTTATTTCAGATATAACTATTTATACACCACTGGATTTCTTCCGGGCTAGTCTCCTCTCCTGGATTGTTTCACTCTTGGGTGACTATGCGAAAACAGGGGTTTGTCTTGGCTAAGATAGTACGTAAAATTTGTTTAGAATTTATGCAGCAGAGTGATCAATAAATTAAACACAGGTATGCGTTACAGAGCTTTCACTGTCATTCTTCCTACCCACGACTGGATTTAGAAAATTTGGGGCTGCATCCTTGGAGAAAATGAGACCCAGACATTTTCCCATAATTAGCTTTAATTCATTGCTACTCCTATTATTATAAGCCTGGTCCAAAGCTGGCCTTTAGTGAACATATCTAGGGGGAACTTCCAAGCATTTTTTGCCAGAATGCTTAAACCAGGCTCATAACAAAGTTAGTCTCCTAAGGTCCAACCTAGTCTAGACTCATTATGCTCTAGGGAAGTCCAAGAACTCTGACAGGTAGGAATGCACTAACGCGACCTTAAAATATCTGTTCTGGCAATTATCCATACTCATGTTTTTTTAAAGAAAATGATGTTGCCCATTTATCATTCAACTTGTCATACCCTATTGACAAGTAAAGACTTTTCTCAATTGGGCATGGAAAGAGTATGGGAAAAATGAAAAATTAATAGTACACTATGAATGCAAAGTATTTTAAATAAATATTTTAATTCTATCGTTGGCATTTAAAAGTAGAAAGCATACAGTATGTTACAAATATCAAACTGTGAAAAATATGAACGTTACATAAGTAACAAATGTAAAAAAGGTATTTTCTTACCTTCCCTGAAAGTAAGAAAACCATTCAGCATAGGAAAATATCAGTATCAAAAACACAGCTTCGGTGTAAAAAAAAGTTTTTACACAGTATTAAAAAAAGGGTCTACAAAATGACAGAAAGTAAGAAGTGTTGAAATTTGACTTTATATAAATTATAAAAACTGGGTACTTGGGGTAAATGTTAAATGGCTGAAAACTAAGTCCAGTCATAGGCTTTCTTTAGGCTGATTCTTTAAAATTTTAAAAGCATAGAACATTTTTCAATAAATAACTTTTAAAAGTGTTACTGAGAAGTGTTGTTAGGACATCATTCCACAGCAGGAGAGCGGCAGAGTTCTGGGGACAGCATTTTGTTCCAAGTGGAAGCCTGATGAGAGTCAGAAGACCAAAATTGTTTACAAAAAAGATTCGGAATTTTTAGCAAAACTTTGTAATAAGAAAGTTCTAAAGTGCTGAACAAAATGACTTAATTTTAGTACCCACTGTCATGACAAACATATTCAAATATTCAGACATTTCTGAGCAACATCGAATACGGAATCCATAATTCTGAAAAGTGTTAATACTTAGTCGTTCATTCAAGGATAGGAGGGCTCTTTCTACAATTTACAAAGATGGGTTAAACCTCAAGGATCTTGCAATGCAAAACATGACAATAATAATACAATGGAAACAATACACATACCCCACCGTAAAAGCACAAGTTCATTTCGGCAATGGCAACGGTATTAATTTTAAAAGTCACAAATCAAACATTGGTAAATAAGAAAAACCTTTCCAAACGCTGCATGCCACATGACTAGTTACAAAATACAAGGCATGCAGGAAAAGAAATTCAACCAAACATATTTAAATTAAAGAGTTGTTCTGAGTCTGTTTCAGCAGCATTGTGGTTATTATTTTTAAATTTTCCTCTAACACCAGTTCATACTGGCCTGTTTTGCAAATGTGACCCACCCTATTCGGCAACCTTACAATGGTTTGAGTGTTTCTTGTTTTTTATATTTTTATAACGCCAGCACACAAAGGTCACACATACTGTTCCGCTTCCCCATCTTTGGGGGCTGGTTTAGTGGTCCCACCTTTGCCTTCTTCGTTTGCTGCTGCTTTTTCCGGGAGAGATGCCAAATCTTTAAACACATCTACATAATGGCCAAAGCCAGGGCCCCAGTTCAAAAGGTTGTCCCAGTTGAAATTCCCTGCTTGCTGCCCAAGCTTCAAGGGCAGTGTGTTGTCAGCAACCCCAGGCGCTGCTGCCTGTGTGCCCACAGGTCCCCCCTCAGCCCTGCGGCCGTGGTATCTTCTAGGCTTCAGTCTGGCTCCATAATTGTCTTCGTCATCTGCATCAGATTCATTGACTTGAGATAATTTGGGCATCCTGGAAGTATATACCATTGGTTTTTCCCTGTCATATTCCATTTCTGAGCAAGTGAAAGACTCATGAGAGTCACTATCAGAGGAAGATTCTGGAGCCGGGATGCCATCCGCTGGGTTCCTCGTTCTGGACAGTGGCCTTCTGCAGTCCTCTTCTGAAGAAGACCTCCCGTGATCTGCACTGCAGATACTTGGGTTTCTAGGGCGAGGGGTGTTTAGCCTCTCCACCTCCTCAATGGAGAGTCCTACTGGTGGAGAAGATTCCAGAGGAATCTGCCCAATTGGCTGCTTCAGGCGACTCCCCGGTCTAGAACCATGAGAGGCCATGGCCTGAGGACTCTTGCTTCTCCTTCCCAGCCTCGCGGCGTAGTTGAAAATGCCGGGTTGGCACACGTCGCCATGCATTTCCAAAGTATTTCCATCCCTTATCGGAAGATGCAATTCCCTGGCCGGGCTGTTCCTGTAGAAAGTGGAGGACTTGGAGAAAGGAGCTGGGCTGTGTCGAGACAGAGGGTTGGGAGTTGGGCAAGCCGAGTGGCTCAGGGAGCTGGATCTTAAACCTTGACTGTAGGAAGTCTGGTAAGTCAAGCTGCTGGCTCCTAAGGGCATGGGGGACTGCCTGGCGAAGCCTAGCGGACTGTGCCGCTGGATGGAGAATTTCGGGGTGTGGCTGCGGAACTGCTTATAGTGTTGGATGATGTCTGCGTCCGAAGGGGCGATGCTGCTGGCGTTGTCGATGTCGTAATGCTCTATCTCTTGCTCCGGTGAAGCCAAAGGGGCACTGGGGATGGTTTCTGAGTTGTGGGGAAGATCGGTCTCATCGTAGATGAGGTAGGGGTTCTCCCTTTCAATGATATCAGGCTTCGGGTTCCCTTCGGGCTGTTTCCTCACGGTCATGTCCTCCCCGTAAGGGGGGATGTTGTCTGGATCATCAAAAGCAACGTTCTCACTTCCCTTTTTCTTCTTCTCCTTCGGTTTCTTCTCCTCTTTGGGATTTTTGGCCTTCTTTCCCCGGCACTGGTTACACAGAATCAGGCTCAGGACCAGGAGGGCCAGGACGGTGGCACAGCTGCCCACGATGGCAGGCACAGCCCACAGGGGCAGGGAGATCTCCTCGGGGCCCTGACTCACAACACAGACGTGCCCTCCAGGACTTCCAGCCTTGCACACCCTCCCTGGAGGACAGAAGACACCAAGACAGGCCACCACCGTCTCACAGGTCCTGCCTGTGTGTGACTCCGGGCAGCTACAGGTGAAGCCGGAGTGCAGGCCTGGCTCACAGCTGCCCCCGTTCTGGCACGGGTGGGAGGCGCAGTCCCCAGGGGGGACGCACTTGTACGCGTGCCACTGATTGATGCACAGCAGATCTCCCCAGCAGGGGTTACTGGCACAAATGTTCGGGCCACGACAGCCCATCTTCACTGAGGGATCCGTCTTCGAAATGGAGGCCAAGCTGTGCTTCCCGCTGAAAGGAAGACTTTCTCCACCGTACAGCACAGAAGCGATGCAGCCATCAAACCCTGCCGGGGCAAGAAGGAGCAGTAAGGCGTTTTAGGGAAAACCAAAGGCTTAACAGGCTGCACAGATCTGCCGAAGAGAAGCTTCACAATCACATCACGAGAGTTTAGACACCACAGTCCCAGCGCCATCACCCCATCCGAAGGCAATAAATCCGTGCATATTACAACAGAAGTTAGCAAGATGAGTAAGATTTCCATAACAGAACGTGGAGCAGATTGCTGGCATCCTGCTCTTTCTGAACATTCATGAAGGGCGCTAACAGGCTGTGTCTTCGTTTTATCCCTCCTTTAATTATCTGTTGGTTTTATTTTTAGAGTCTATGTACCAAGAATTACATACATAAAAATAAATTTTATTTTAAAACTACTTAAAAAGAACCAAAATAGGCCAATAGCTTCAAGCACTAGAACTTGCACTCTCAGTGGAGGTGATACTGCTCCCAAGGGGGGGAGTTGAACATAGCTTCTTAAGGAGTAAAAGAAAAATCTTAGCTATTACCATGACTTGTGGGCCTCCAAAGGGCAGATATAGAGTATACTTGTGGCAGGGACACGGGGGGCGGGGATGTGGGTAAATCAGGAGGTTGGGATTAACATATAAACACTACTATGCGTAAAATAGATAACCAACAAGGACCTACTGTATAGCACAGGGACTCAATATTTTGTAATAACCTATAAGGGAAAAGAATCTGTATATGCATATCTGTATACATATATATATATATATATATATATACATACATACATATATATGTATAACTGAATCACTTTGCTGTATACCTGAAACTAATAGAACATTGTAAGTTAATTACACTTCAATAAAAAAAATGGAGTATACTCATTCAATTAACATTTTATGCGGTAGTGATGGCACGGGTTGGAAAAGAAGATCTAACACAGCTCCTTAGAGGGAGATGATTTTAAAAAAAGTTGAGAAAGACTTTGTTACACTAATATTTGTGTGCTAATATTGCTAATGCTCCAGTCACAAAGCCCAAGAATATATCTTGACACTAACAAAAGGGCATAATTTACATTGGCTTATTTTCTTACAACATCCAAATGAATTAGCATCCATATTCTAAAACAAGCTAAATACATAAGAACTAATTATTACCTAGGGTTTAACTTTTATGCTTTGACTCCTTTACTCTGCAACACACTTTTCAATTTTCCTCTTCTTTGGTGCATCATTCCACCCTAGCGTCATTTCCATTCCTGATAACACTCTTTTTCCATGAGTTCCTGGGACATCTGCTTTTGTTCCTCCTCTCCTGGTTTTCTTTCTATGGCTTAGTCCCCTTTCTGTCTCATTCTCCTCTAGGCAGCCATTGGCTCTTAGAATTACTCAAGGTAAGGCCCTGGGCTTTGTTTTTACTCTACACCCTCATATTTCCTTATCATATCCATGCCCAGTACTTCAGTTACCTGCTCGACACTCATAACTCCTAAATAAGTATTTCCAACTGGTCTACTCCTGATTTCTAACCCATCTACCCAAAGGTCTTTCTCAAAGGTGCTCCAAACTCAGAAATCTCCAAACAAAATCTTGATGTTCCCCATAGATGTATACATATATATATATTTTGCACCCTTCTGCAGTTTCCTCTCTTAGTGGCACTACCCATTAGTTGGAATGTCAGAAACCTTCCTGAATTTTACCAAAAGCATCAACACTTTGGCTCATTTTCATTCCTAAAATATTCTTCCCTATCCACTACTTTTAAACTCCTGTGCCACCAAACCAGTCCAAGCTCACACAATACCTTGCGTAGATCACTGCAATATCTTCCCAGCTAATTTATGCAAGTCCCCTCTTGTCCTTCTCCAATGTATTTTCCATGGTGTAGCCAGAAAAATCTTTAATGTCACTGTATATCTGATTTTGATACTTCTGTGATTAATTTTTCAGTAACTTCCCATTGTTCCAAGAACGAGATAAAAATTGCCACATAGTCTAGGAGAACTTTCATTCTCCAACTTCATCTTTCATCTGTGACATCAGTCCCCTATATTCTGGGTTCTGTGATCCTGACTTAATCTGCTTCTTTCCCTTTAGTTCCCATCAATATAAATTAACTTTCATACTTTCTCATGCTCATCTTCATAGTTCAGATTTAAGTATAAATGCCAATTTCCAGAGAAGTTTCCCCTTCTCCACATTTTTGGCAATCTCTTAGAATTCTATATTCTTCCTCACATCATTTATCATAGGTTAAAATAATATAGTTACTTGTGTAACGATCTGATTGATGTTTGTCTTCCTTACAGGACCATGTATTCTATGGAAAGAGTCCACCATTGTAGTTCATGCCAAGTACCTACAGGGCTGTATGTTGTGTGAATGAACAAACGGATGAGTAAATGAATGAATGTATAAATAAATATTTGGTACACAAGGAAAGGATCAAAACACCCTGGGCTGAGTTATGAACTTGGTAGAAAATGCCTAAAGAAAGTGACGACCAATAATTTATTACCAACTTTCTAAAGGTAGTTATGATAGTCTTAGAATATTCATAATGGACATTAACAGATATCCAACTACTTTTAGAGGAAAAATTTTACCTTTCTTTTGTGCCTCTACTCAACACAAGCATTTACCTGTTTGAGTATCTCGATGAGCTTGATTGGGAGGAATTCCTCCAAGAGATATAGTGAGCACATCGAGGCCACCAAAATCCTGAGTAGGGTGAATGATATCTCTGTTATAAATTCTGTCGATGGACAATACTGTGGCTGTTCCATTTTTTCCAATTAGAAAAGTATGCCAGTGGCCATCAGCAACGTAGACTTCAGGAATATTTCTCTCCACTTTCCCAGCAATTCCTGCATCTGACGTAAAATGTACTTTGCCATTCTTAATCTGTAAAAGATATTAAAAGTAGTGTACAATTAAACTATGGTATGCTTGAATAAAAATAAAAGTGTTGTGAAACCTTAAAACATTGATCAGTTTAAAGCAGAGAGAACAGTTGAGGAGTCTGGTTGTGTTAGAGTATGCCTTTACAATTTTAGGTAACATATACCTTCACATATAATAGGTTCAGCAGTTTTCAAGATATTCTTTTATTTATAACTAATTTTTCAAGATGTATAGATTTATTTTCCAGAACGCAACTGAGATAAATAATAGGGTGAATACTAATTTAAAAATAGGTAAATCACACCTTTTTATGAGTACTTATATTTTAATGGCAATTGCAAGTTTAAAAAAATTGTTTCGTAAATGGCCCATAGCTATCAAAAAATTTTAAAACTATATCCAAAATGAGAAATCAATGATTAACTATAAATGAAGCATAGTTGGAAAAGTGAAGACATGAAGTAATTGTTTTACCTGTCATCTATTAGACACTGGAATTTTATCTTAAAAAATCATGCTTATTATTTATTAAGATGACCATCATGATGAGTAAAGGGTGAGTTCTTAATAATGAGGCATCTGGACAAGTCTTTATTTTGGCTGTCTTTTAAAATTTATCTAAGGGATATTTGGTTTCTTTTACTTCGCCCAGTAGAACATTGGGTAACAGGATGCTTTTACTCCAGTTTCCAGCTCCCAAGTTTCCAGTTTTCTAAGTAGACACTTAGAAAATGAAATAATTTATAAGGCAGGATGAAAAGAGCATAATCCCATCACTACTGCCAGACAGAGCCGGTGCCTCGGCCGGGGGATAAAGTGGCACTGCGTATCAAATGACGGGAATGAAAGGATGGATCCGTTTATTTTGTCACTCAGATCAAATGCTTTTTCTACATGCAACAAACACGTCTGGTAGAATTAAAAATGAGTTCATTTTTACTTTATGGAAAATATGCCTAACACATTTACATAAGTTATTCATAATGTAATATTTTATTAAAGCAGTTTCTCCAGATAGTAATATATTCCAGTACTGAACCCAGGGGAAAAAAAAAAGAAAACTGTGGTTAAATGACAATAACATTTCATCGACTGGGCAATGTCTCGTGAAACAGACAGTGAAGTAACTCCTCTTTGGTTATAGCCAGAGTACTTTTTGGAAAGAAGCCTTGAGAAGAGCCTTCTGCAAGCTCTGTGTTTCTCTCCTAATTGATCACACCATGTCATCCTTTCATTCGACCAATTTCTGATGACAGGGTCCTTGGAACATGCCATGGAGTAGGATGAATAAGAATATATGTTTCCATTACAACATTCTTCATGTTCTCCTTCTCCCCAATAATACTCTACCTAACTCTTCTACCCACCCTCACTTTTGAAACGTCATGCTCATTTTTTGCTTGGTTTTATTTATTCATAGATTGATTTGCTCATTTATTTATTTTTGACTCTGTAGAGCTCGGAATCATCCTAACTCTGTACGTCATACCTGGCCTCACTTCAAAAGAAAAACAAACAAACAAACAAACAATACACCAAAAACCAGAATTGATTTGGAGTAGAAACAAAACCCATCATCTGGCATTATTACATTTCCAAATATGGAGATACCCAATGTGCCGTGAAAGAAGAGAGATTTGTGAAACACTTTAAATACAGTTCAAAAGCCGTTATACATAAGAATGCTTTTCTTTTGTTTTCCTCTCTGAAATTTTCTCTCCTTAGTTTCTTTTTTTATCTGAATTAAAAAAAAAAAAAGAAATAAAAGAAGGGAAAAAAGAGAGAGAGAGAGAAAAAGCAACTGTCAGAAACTGAGCCAAAAGAAAGACAGAGGAAAACCAGGGGCCTTGGTCACTGATAAGCCAACTGATAAGTAACAGTCCATTCTAACTTGCTTCCTCGCCTGGATAAGCAGATCGGATTCCTGTCATCCAAGTAACTTGCTTACTTACAAAAGTCACTCTCTTCCTGTCTATTCAGTTCTTCTTAATCACTGTTTCTTTTTAATCTATTTACTCCACCTGCCAAACCCCTGAATCTCTGAAAAACCGCCTTTCAAAATTTTCATACAAAAGAAATGTGCATTTTGGTCTGCATTAGTCATTATTTTTACTCATTTTCCCTTCAGGGAAAAAAGAAATCTCTAAGTGCTTGCTACCAATGCAACGAAATCTGGAGAAGCTGCATGCTGCTGTCCTGTTGGAAATGCAAGATTTTATGGTGACAAAAACGGATGTCAACATTCAGCTTCTTCCTTGAGGAAGAAAAATATTCTGTCTCCAATTTCTTCAAGCACATTGTTTTTGTATCTCTTGGCTTAAAGAGATAGCATACAGAAATATTTCATATGTCATTTAAATGGCACGAGGACTTGGAAGCAGCCTAACAGATAACGCACAGACCTCAATGTCAAAGCCTCTCAATGAATATAAAAAATGTTTCTGGTAGAATATGGTGGTCTACTTCTTTCCTTACTTTCTTTACTTCCAATACACTTTTCAATGAAAACCATAAGCACCGAATAATAACGTTATACAGTGACTTAGGTGTTTCGTTTTGCAGCAGTTACTCTATTAATTCTGGATCTGGGCTCTTTGTTTCAACAATGGAGGTAAAATTATAACCTGAAGATATTCTTCAACTGGATTAGGGCAGAGTTTCTCAACCTCAGCATTGACATTTCAGACTGGATGGTTCTTTCTTGTGGGGTGTTGTGGTGAGCACTAAAGGGTGTTTAGCAGCATATTTGACTTCTACCCACTAGATGTTGGCAGCAGTACCCTCCTCACTCCCAACAACCAAGACAATAAAAATGTTCCCAGGCTTTGCCAAATATCCCCTGTGGAGGGGTGGTAAAATCACCCCCAGCTGAGAATGGCTGGACTAGGGGGATTATAAGAATTTTAAAAAGATTGTTTTTTATACTATTTAAAGCTATGTACAGGTCACATAACAATCGAGTTGGCTTGGACAGAGAGAAATTTTGAGAATAAATAAGCTGAAGTTTAAAGGTGAATGTCTGTTTTTATTTTTAGCATTTTATGTGAATTAAACCTAGTAATTTTCTATGCATATTGCTCTTTTCTTTATGAACTAAGCTTTCAGTAATTTTCAAAATATTGAGTTATAAGTGAAAATAATTCAGGAAATCTGGATTTGTTTTCTTAAGAATTAACTAAAATTCATATAAAAATTACCAGCAGATTTATAATAGACTGAATGATATTAATAAAAAAGCAGTTGATATAACTAAACTAAAAAAAATGATGGTCTGAAAGATGAAGTCTTATTTGTGGGAAGGAAAGCAGAATAATCATTTTAGAAATTAAGAAAGCTAAGAGCTGACAGGAAATGCATATGTAATGAAATTATTCACCAGTTTAGCATCTCATTTATAGCTGAGAAAAAAAATGTGTAAAAGCCTAATGATAAATCAATCATGAAATATAATGTTTCAGAAATATTTATTTAGAAATTATTTGGAGGAGTTAACTGAAATTTTACTTACCATAAATTCCAAAGGTATTTAATTTCACAGGATTTACCTGAATAGTGAATTGAATATATGTTCCAGAATAAAGCCAGAAAATTTCAAGAAATTTTTTATTCTAATCATTCCAATTAATATATACATAACAGTTTGGGATAATTCTTGGAAAAACATATTTTTACATTTCAAAGACATACTATCTTTTTGTTTCACTTTGTTTAAAAGTAGGGTAAAAACAATATAAATTTTTATCTGGCAAAATAGATTGCAACAAATTCTTTCTTTGCTGGCCTACACAGCAGTGCTCTCTACTCTAAACAAAAGTGTTTAGAAACCAAACCATTCAGTTCTTTGTTACTCTGGCCAATGCCTGAGGAATAGTTAAGATAGATGATATTGGAATAGTGCCCAGCCTCAGTCGGAACTCTAATGGGTTGTGAAGAAAAGGATAGAAATTATGGGAGAAGTGATTTAAACCATGACACAGCAGGCGGTCTAATCAAATGAAGTCACCATTAGCTTTTATCTTACCTTCACAGTAGTGTAATTGCTGCTTTCTTGGATATGGATTAAAATGCCATTCTCGCTTCTTGTCCTGAATTTTACTTCCAGACTGTTCACACCAAAAGGTTCCAACATGGCACCTCGGATGCTCTGTCTCAACAAATACTCCCGCTTCTCATTCTGACTCATGTGGTAGTCCAAGCGCCCTTTGCCTTCTAATGATAAGGCCGTGTCAGGAGTAATAGCTGAAAGCCAATGAAGAAAGGGAAACATGAATGCATCCAATAGGCATTTCTTAAAGAGTTTCTTTGGTGACAAAAATATAAAAAAAGAACAATGAAAATATTAAGTTTTTGGAATTAGTGTCCCTTAATCCTCCTCTGAAAAAATAATTCCCACTTGTGAATTATTGTGTAAGTTGATTTCAAATGCTTAAATCCATTTCAGAACCATGAAATATAAAACATTTTATGATAATTATTGATTTGGAAAATATTCATTAAAATATTTGATACATGCTACATACATTATGAATACCTCGAGAGATAGCCACATGTTAAAAATATACAGTTGAAGAATTTGATTATAAGTTTCACTGTGTTTCTAAAATTAGTAAATCCATATATGTTTTCACAGTTATAATGATTTGTAATCTTTAAAGCCTCTAACATGGAAAATTTGAACAAAGAATTGTACAAACATTCACATTTGTAAGTAACTTTATTGGTAGCAATAATCACATCGAATTTAATTTGTCATCATGTATAAACATCATATGTAATTATAATTTTTCATAATCTGATAAAATGTTCACACTTCTGAAGTATAAAAGTGTGTTATAGCTAATAGAGCTAAAGAAAGGACATAAAGAAAATGAGCTCAAAAGGGCTTCAGCAATGAATGGTACATTTTAAGAAGGTAAACTTTGTAGTATGTGAATTATATCTCAACTAAAAAGAAAAAACTGCAGGCATTGCTCAAGTGAGTGACATTTTATTTTCCAAATATAGTTGGGGTCCTACCTACTAAATACTCATTACTTTAAAAAATATCATGTGACAATGTACTTTTCCCATGTTTTGATTTTATCCTAAATAAACAAAATTATACTCTGCTACTAAGATTTTTTCGATTATAGTATATACGTAATTTAATCATAAATTTCTATTCATTCTCATATTATAATAGAATCAAATGACTACTTAAAAAGTGATCAGATAAGTGCAATGATTTAAGCAGTAACCACTTATCTGAAAATAAAGCAATTTTTATAAAAGAGACTCCATTAGGGTTAGTTAGTGGGATATACAACTTGAAATTAGAGAATGCCATGTTCTAATGATGGCTTGAACATCATTAATGTCTTAATAACAATAAAATTAGGCTTTAGAAACAAATAACTATTAAAAGAATTTAAAAAGTAATATTCGAAGCCAATTCCAATAATTGCAATTTAAAATTTAAGTATCACCTTGAACTATAACAGATTTTATTGCCATTGCATGTTTTGAACTCAGTGTTTAGTGATTTAGTATTATACTTTTCAACCAAATACAACATATTCACCAGAGAAATATCCCCTAGATGCAGATAATATTACGCCAAAGCCTGAATATAGCCTCTGGCCTTGTAAATTGTCTAGCATTCCTATAGGTAAAACAAAAATAACTAAGTGATATATTTATAAAATGGAAATGAAGGACATATTTAGTAAATAATTCTAAAAGGATTTCACTCTTTCTCAGGTTAAAACATGAATTAAAAAATGTCACTGTGTTTTACCAATTATTGCCCATTTAATATTTTCAATATTTAGAATCAAAACATAATTCTTTTACTTCAATTACATATTTGGGTGCATATATTTATACTTTTAATGGTTATTATAATTTCTGGTGGAAGATGAAATAGCTTGCATACATTTTTCACAATATTTCCCAGTCAGTCCTTCTCTGCAATGACACTGCTGCCACGACCAGTAATCCGTACACGTGCCACCATGTTGGCAGGGACTGTGAGTACAAGCACCTTCTAGTCTAGGGCATCTAAAATAAACAGAATAAAGACACATAAAGCACAAAATCAGGTGGGCGGAAATTTGTTAAAATTAGATATAAACTTTTATTAACCTGCTTAGCTTTCATGAACTCATATCTTTGAAACTCATGTTACAACTATATTTGGAGCATCTAATCTAACAAGGTGTCCTGTAACACATGCCCTGTCTCATTCATAATGGAGAAGATTAAACAAAATAACAACTTACACAATAAAGAAAAGAGGTGATCATTCCTTTTTTTAATTAATTCTTAATTGAGCAAAGCCTCTTGGTCAAATAAACACTTTGGTTCATGTGCTCTCGGGGCCACATGTTTATCTGAATACCCATCTCCTCCACCAGACAACTCACGCACCTAATGTTTATTGAAAGGCTACTACCTGCCAAGCACGGTTCTAAGCATGGAGATAAAGTGATGAAAAAAATCCATGTGTTCATGGAATATTTCTTTTTCCTTGTGGAGGACACAGACAAAAAACAAAAAAATATATAATTGTGTAGTATGTTAGAAAGAAGGAAGTTTTATGGGAAAATTAAGGCAGAGAAAGGGGATTGGGAGTTTTGAGGGGATTGCTGGATCTCTAGGTTAGGGAGTGAAGGAAGGATCTGTTTTCATAAAGTCCTAAACAAAGGGAGAGAGAGAAAAGTATATATGATAGAAGATCATTCCAGGGCGAGGAAAGAACCGAGTGAGGAAGTCCTGAAGTGAAAGTGTCCTTTGCATGTTTGAGGAACATCAAGTGGCCAATATCGTCAGAACAGCGTGAACAAGAAGAGCAGGTAGACAATGGTAAGGAAGTCAAGGGTGTGGAAAGAGCTATCTCAAAAATGGCTGGGACTTGGGCTTTCCTGGTGGTACAGTGGTTAAGAACCTGCCTGCAAATGCAGGGGACATGGGTTCGAGCCCTGGTCCGGGAAGATCCCACATGCCACAGAGCAACTAAGCCCATGCACCACAACTACTGAGCCCGCGCTCTAGAGCCCACAAGCCACAACTACTGAGCCCACGTGCCACAACTACTGAAGCCCACGCGCCTAGAGCCCAAGCTCCACAACAAGAGAAGCCACCGCAATGAGAAGCCCACCTACCACAACGAAGAGTAGCCCCCACTCGCCTCAACTAGAGAAAGCCTGTGTACAGCAATGAAGACCCAATGCAGCCATAAATAAATAAATAAATAAAAAGAAATGGCTGGGAAGTGACCTAAGTACCTCCACGTTTGCCACCCATGCTGGATGTCTGCTGAACACTCTAAATTAAAACTGCTGAATAGTTGTTAAGTTGCAAAAAGGAAAGAATAATGTTGAGAACTGGATTTTTTCTGGACTAAAGAAAACATACCTTTCCCCAGTAACAAATGAGATGTGCTCCATAACCCAATCACATGTATAGAATAATTTTACCCTCCAGTCCAAATTCTGCATTAATTTCCCTCATTTCCCTATAAAAAAACCCTGCCCATTTTCTTCTGGTGGGACATTAGTTTGGTTTCCCCTGGAATCTGTGATCCCCGAGTTGCCATTATAAGACCCCAAATAAAATGCCTTTATGCCTCTTTACAGTTCCTCGTCCATTTGGTTCACAAGAGGAAGGTCAGCCTTATAAGTCAGGGTAAGAACTGACCTCTGTTTTTATTTTATTTATTTTTTCTTTTTAAAAAAATTTTGTTTTATATTGGAGTATAGTTGATTAACAATGTTGTGTTAGTTTGAGGTGTACAGCAAAGTGATTCAGTTATACATATACATGTATCTATTCTTTTTCAAATTCATTTCCCGTTTAGGTTATTACAGAGTACTGAGCAGAGTTCCCTGTGCTACAATAGGTCCTTGTTGGTTATCTGTTTTAAATATAGCAGATTGACATGACTTCTGTTTGCTGGTGGATTGAATGTGGTTTGTCAGAAAGAGAGGAGTCAAAGGTGGTCTACAAATTGTGGCTGACCAGGTGGGTAGACTGAGTTATTATTACCTGAGATGGGAAAACCTAGAAGGAGTGGGTTTGGGAGAAGTCAGGAAGGAAGGCCAGAAGTTCAGTTTTAAACTTAAGTTTGAAATACTTGTTAGAAATACACACAGGATATTCCGTATGCTGTTGGATATGAGGGTCTAAAGTTCAGAGGAGACGTCAAGTTTAAGATAAACGTTTCAAAGTCATCAGCTTTAGCGATAGTACTTAAAAGCAAGGACTACTAAAAATGACTTAAAAATGAATATAGATACAAAAGAGAAGAGGTTAAGGAGATGGGAAGAAGAATCAGAGTAGAAAACCGGGGGCATACCGTGTGCTGGTGGACAAACTAATAACGTTGTTCTCAATGTTGCTGAAGTTCAAATAAGATGAGACTTGACCATTGATTTTAGCAACACAGTGGTTATTGATCACTTGACAGAGACAGAACAATGTGAAAATGGGATTAACCAAGTTTAAGAAAAAAGGGGGGTGGGGAGAAATAGAAGCCTGAATTGAAATGAGAAAAGAAACACTTTAGAAAGCTGGAGTACTGTTTTAAGAAGGTTTGGGGGGATGGAGTCTATCACATAAAAAGGGGTTGGTCTTTGTGGGAATAAGAACAGTTCATTCAATAATAGTATACAGGGTAGACTATAGGCTGCATGGGAAGATGTGGAGGAGTGAGCTTTGGGAAGTTTTGTTTCGATTGCCCCAATTTTCTGAGCAAGTTAGGAAGCAAATTCATTAGCTGGAAAAAGGATGCAGGAGATGATGTTTGAGGTTTATGGAAAGAACAGGCATGAAATAGTTACTGAGGAAGTGAAAAGTGACTAAACTAGGAGAATATAATATATTGCCAGGCAATAATTATGGCTGCACTAGAGGCTAACAATCAGGAATTTAAAGAGACTATGAACTCTTCAAGAGCAAGGATCTGCCTTGTCCGTTTATTTGAGCCTAGGGCCAGGCCAAGGGAATACGTACATTTATATGTAAAACTATTTAATTTCAAATAGTTTTTGTACATATTATTGCTAACACTTTTATATTACTATGTGCCAGGTTCCTTTCTATGTGATTTACTTACTTAACTCATATATTCTTCACAACTATGTAAGGTAAACGGTATATGCATACATATATGCACACATCCATTTGTTTTTTCCAAAATTTCACAGCTATAAGTAAAAAATTGAAATTCAAAACAGCATAATACATTTGGTATTTTTAGGGCTTTGGGCACAAGAATTTCATATTTTGATGTTCAATCATCATACACTTTTGGTGTCTTTCTTTAAAATGGTAAGAAATAAGGTTGCCATACTGATCTAGGATGCCTTGTGCTGCCAGAGCTTGGCTTGGTTCCAGAGGTCTTCCATTGACTGCAAACTCCATTATACACCCAACAAAATCGTGGCTTTCCACATGTCCTCTCCTCTGAAGGATTGGTTCTAGCGATCTGATACCTCCAACTGTGACTCGATTTGGCTGAATGTCAAGAGTCCTGCATAAGAAAGGAAAGGTACGTGTATTAGTACCAATGCAACAGATTTCAGTAGAATGTTTAGCTTAAGAAGAGGTGACTAGGGACTTCACTGGTGGTCCAGTGGTAAAGAATCCACCTTCCAGTGCAGGGGACATGGGTTCAATCCCTGGTCAGGGAACTAAGATCCCACATGCCGCTGGGCAAGTAAGCCCCATGCCACAACTACTGACCCTAGGCGTGCCTCAACTACAGAGCCCACGTGCTACAAACTACAGAGCTCACGTGCTCTGGAGCCTGTTTGCCACAACTAGAGAGAAGCCTGTGCGCCACAGCCAAGAGTCTGCTCGCCACAACAAAAGATCCCGCGTGCCTCAACTAAGGCCTAATGCAGCCAAAAAAATAATAAACAAACAAACAAATAAATAAAAGAAGAGGTGACTATAATTTTTTCTGGCATGTAGTAAAGCATGGTATATTTGAATGGGGAACATTACCTATGGATGCATGTCCTCTAAATAGATACCTACAGGATTGTTAGATTTTCAGGGTATGAAAAATAACAAAACTAATGGAAATAATAGGTTCAGTTAGTCACATGAGATGTATATAACAATGTTGAGTCTTAGAGAAGGAGCATACTATCGGAAAGAAAATAAAATGCAGTAGAAGTGACAACTTTAATATTAATGTCAGATTATGTTTTTCCTTCACTACAGAGATTATAAGGAATGCCAATAAGTTGATTAAAGCAAATGAATGATGTGTCACTATTTCTTTTTCTCTGTTTGTTACTATTTCTAACAAAATCACTATGTTTTAGGTGAGGTAATGTTGTATTTCACCTTCAGGTGCTATTGAAAAATATCTGCCAATCATTGTCACATACAACTTTCAGAAAATACATTTAAAAGAGGTGGGATACTTATCCTAACCTTCTTGCAGGACCCAGGTCACGTGCAACTATTTCATGAAGCTTCTCAAAGAGGATAGGCTATGTTCATCTTCCCTTTCTCTAACTTTATCCTCATCTGTACCACTTCATTTTTACACCCCTTTTTACACATGTTGTAGACTACTTACTAACTTTTTATTCTACAGTATGAAAATCCCTTTGGAGAAGACAAAATATCTTAAACTTTTATATAATACTGAGCATAATAAAATGATTGTTAAGGTATAATTTCATTTTGAATGTCAAGGAATAATAAAGATCAAACTAAAAATTTTACTTACCAGTCATCTGAAACTGCCACGTTACTAACAGTGCAGTACCCTGGTTCTTGGTTCTCAGAACAAGAGTCCACAGTTAAGGAAGCTGCCTATAAAGCAAAAGAAAGAGATGTTCAGTTTGGATTCTAGTGACCTTGTTGTCCTTTTCAGCCAACACTACCCAGGACTCGTTTCTATATGGACATGATTTTAAAGTTGAAATACATTTTTGATGTAGTATATTATAATATTATATAATTATAATACATGCTTAAATTAGGGGTACATATTTCTTTGATATATCCAAAGTTAAAATTGTGAAATTATTGCATGTAAGAAGTGGGAGGGTACTTTTAAAAATCTCCAGCCCCTTTGTTTTATAGATGAAAGAATAAAAATGTTATTAATGTCTCTTAGGATATCATACGTTAGGTCTGGGACAGCTTCCTGGGATTACAATCTTAAGAAAAATGTTTATCCTACTATCCAACTATTCCAACAAATAAAAAAAAATTAGATTCTGAATTTTCAAAAGTTTATTTCCAATAATATTTCAGTCATATTCACAAAAAAGATTTTGGGAGTATAATATAAATACTATTACTGCAAACTATGAAGATCGTAATACTTGTATTAAAGATAAAGTTTGAGATAATTTAAACAAGTCGATTAGATGCTTTTTTCATTTATAAGAATCATTGTTTATAAATGGCATATTATAGCATATTTATGTATAATCTGAATGCATTATTATATATTGCTATACAGTAGAAACTCACCAAAAATATTTAAACCACAACTAACAGTAACTGTTTTTGTATCCTATGGGATGCATATTCCCCTGAGACAAAAGCCTTCTGTTTAGTAGGACAGATTAACACTCCATTTGATCAATAAGCAAAGTCATCAAGTCAAGGTCACCAGGACCAAGAATATGATGAAGTCAGGGCTCTCTCTATTGGGCAATGGCCATTGGGGATGGCTGTGGTCCAGCTTAAGACCATGGTGGTTGCATAACCAAGTTACTCTGTGCTCTACAAGGCTGTAATGATGCCCCTCCTTTGTTTCCCAGACTGCAGTGAAATTCTGCAAAACTTTGGATATTTTAATTGGTGAGATTATAAAGTTGATATTCAGAATGTGGTATTTCAGAACATGGCCAGTAATTCATAGGAAGAGGCCTAACCCCAAATCCAGAAACACAGAAGGACTGAGGGTTTCTCCTAATGCAGAAAATCAAAGGTTCTACCTAAATTTACTTGAGTACCACAGGACAAGACTAATCCAACTTTGTCCATTTGTATAGCAGAAAAATAAATACTATGAAAGCATTTATAAGAACAATTGTCTTGAGGACAATTGTCTTGGGGCTCCTCAAGAGCCTCACTTACCAGGTTGAAGGAAAAAAATTAGCGCTGTTAAGTCTAATGTGGTTCAGAACTTGGTAGGATCCAGTAATTGTAAAGTCCCTTTAGAGTGTGATCAGTCTTTGGGGGATAATTGCAGTCTCTTCTATTGCCATACTCCCTCCTTCATTTCTCCTGATCTTCTCCAATTTAGTATCAGAGTTTATGGGTGGGGGTGGGGGGGCTCATGAGATCTCATGGTGCCTGGAAAATTCTTTGAGAAGCTCAGGGGCCACTGCTGGGTAGAACTGCCATCCTATGATTTTCAACCTAGACTGGCCCAGCAATATATATTTTTTGTTTACATATTTGGGTTCCATGTAAAATTTTGAGAAAAGGGCTGTTCTGCTAAAAAAAAAAAAAAAAAAAAATTAAAAACCGCTGATCCAAAACACCTTTGAGGCCATCTGCACTGGAATGTGAATTAAAGGCTTAGATTGGTGTCCTGTGACACATCAAGGCATTTTTATGGGTATCATGACATTTGTTTCTAGGTTTTGCTCCTGAGAATTGGGCTGCCCAAACCTTTTAGTCATGTCCAATTTTGTCATCATCCTGTAGATGTGGATAAAATCTTTTCATCATGGTCAATATGTTCTTTACAAATGTAGCAATTTCTCATTGAAAACTGCCCTCCTGGGGGAACGTAATAGATTTCATGGTTCCCCAATGAAGAGGGAGGTGCTAACTAGCCCTGTGGCTCCAAGTACATCATTATAGTAACTGCTTTCCTTTAAGGAATAAAGAGCTGGTATTACAGCCTTAAAATTCCCTTTTAGTACCAGTAAAAAGACATTTTCACACTTGTTCTGTGAATAAAGTTTCTTCAGTAACAACAACAAAAAAAGAGAGAATAATTGTCATTTGAGGTTAATTTTAATGAAAGCAAAGCAAATGTAGGAAACACAGCACAGGGAAGTTAAGCAAGTTAACATTACCTTTGACTTAAATGCAAAAGTATCAGGTTTTCTATCTTCTTTCATTATGTATGGAAATGATTGGTTTCCTTAATATCACCTTTTTATTGATATTGCATATGATTTTAAGGTATTGTCCATAAAAATATATATTTAGGATTTGTAAAAGTATATCTTAAATACTCACATTTCAGAAATAATAAATAGGGCCAATTTATACTTACTGTGCCTCAAATATTAGTGTCTAAATATTTTAAAATATTTCTATAAGTTATTATAACTGATTATAAACTCCAAACAACAAACTCTCATAAGCCATGTAATTTTTTTTGCCACTTTCTCAAATAAGTTATGATAAATACTAATATTTTTAGGGAACATTTACACTTCCAATTCTATATCAAGACTTTCATGTCCTATTTAGTTAACTCTTTCAGTAGTTTTTATTTTTTTTTCCAGTGATCTATAAAATTGAGGGACATTCAATCTCAAAATAGGTATTAGGTTTCCATAATACCATGTATGTTTATGTTGACTATTAATTTAGGCACAATTCCTTTCAATTTACTTCTAAAACAAAATGTTAACACATCTCTATGTATACTATGTAAGCTATCCATCCATTCTAGAGATACTTAAAGTTATTACAAGCTAGAGAGTATCACATGGATATTTATGAATGCTTTAATTAGGGAAAAAACCTTGCATAATAGTATCGTATTTTCATGAATGTTCATACTTAATTTATTTTTTCTTATTTTCTAAAAGCTTAGTGATACAACTCAAAGGAAAAAATACCCGAGGGAAAGTTTTATTTGAATAATAGCTCATTCAATTTAATCTTCAGAGTTAAATGTACCTTCTTTTACTGTTGAATATTTCTACCACTACCACTGTAAATTGAGATATTTTTATCCTGTCTATGCAATGATTCAAAGCTGAGAAGTTAATGATTTTGCCAGTTTCCAAAAAAATCCTTTTGAATCGTAGAAAACAACAGATTCAAAATCCAGTAGGGCCTTATTTTGGATGTTTTCTGAAATAGGGAGAGATTTTTCCTCTGATTGAATTAATTATGACAAGAGCATTTTTTCCACATTTAGTATTATTCAAAACCTCATGACTATGGTGACATATTACAAATGAACTGAAATAACTTCTTTTTCTTTCCCTTTGGGCATATTTCATGGTGCCTCTTTCTCTGTTCTCCCTCTTGCTTCCAAGCCCTTCTTTGATAAAATCAAGTGTTCATGAAGTTTAAGGGGACCTTAGAGGTCACCACGTAAAATCCTCTATTCTATATAAGAGCCCATTGACAACATCTTAGCAATATGGTTACCTTACGTATGCTTGGAGGGCTACGGTGAGTGGTATCTACCAACCCCTTTAGGTTTCCCTTTCAGTATTAGAAAATCATTATGGCTAACATAGGCACCAATCTACATATACACACAAGACTCCACATTTGTCCTAATTTTGTCAGATTCAATATGACTGGGTACATCAATAATCAGGGACACTGGAATTTTCTAAATCCCTATTCTCCTAGAGATCATCCTCTAAGCACACTGGTTTCATATTATGTAGGTGTAAAAAAATCTCAGGCAGAAATGAGTGCAGTAACCTATTACTAATCTGAAAAATTATTCCCAAGATGTATTTGTTATAACTCTATTAAATTTATTAAGCACCTTTTCATACAAAATGTATGCAATTTTAGATATAATTTATATTACTATTCGTGATAATGCTAAAAATGTGGAGATATTATCTTCACATTTTGATTTTCTGTCCAATTAACAAAGCCACCTGAATTACTATCAAATCAGGTCTCCAATGAGTGCTTTTCAATAGATTTTTTACATAGGTTATTTTTAGAATCTAAATGATCTTAATTATAATTATTGTTACTAAATTTTGTTTCATTCTCATTTTCAAAATGTTGGGGTAATTTTATAAACACTTTATAAATTAAATGTATTAGAAAAAAGTTATAGTTACAGATATTAACACCAAGTTCATAAGGAAATGGAAGACAATATAGAATTAAAATAATTCATAAATTTGCACTCCTTTTTCTGTTTTCTCACCTCTCATTATATTCAAATAGCATACATCTAATAATCTAGTAGGGTTCTGAAAGCAACACAATGGATGTGGTGACTGTACCTGATGAAATATCTGAACAGCCAATCTTGATCATGCTGACACAATCATTTGGTCACATTAGGGTTAATCACTATTCTCTTTTTTTCCATAATTGGAAATAGTTCTGTATTTTAAAGCTATTTAGATCTTCTTTAATATAATAAATTAGAGTGGAGGAGAGAAAAGCCATTGTATCTGAGGCCAATTCAACATAGATTTATAGTATTCCTGGAAACAAATGGAGAATTTTGTCCTTTGATAAAGACAACTTGTTATTCATATTTGTCAGAAAAAAATTAATGTTATAAGGTAGCTTCTGTCTTATAGCTTTATGAAGTTGGTAATTATAGAGGGCACAAAAGTTTTGCTTTTAAACCTAATTATGGATCACAGAAAAAGCTAGCAAAAACATGGTAAAAACATTTTCAATATCGCTTCTGCAAGTTGCTTACGTGTAGTACAACAATACAAAGTATTCCCGAAGTTTAGTGGCAAAAATACTTCTCTCATATGATTCATTTCATCCATCTCAGAACTATATAATTACCATATTTTTCTAGCTTGTCATAGAGCCAAGAGGTAAAATTATAATCATTTAGATCCCAGTTTCTTCATTTAAAAAAATTTTCAGAGTATTTATTTTGTTCTTTTGGCTAATTTTTCTTTTAATAGTTGGTTTAATACTTTAACCATTGCATTTTTAGGGTGAAATAAAAATTTTAAAGAGCAGTTATGGTTTTAAAAGGTCAGCGTTAAAATCGAAAAATATTTAAAAATAGTTTTTGTTACAAATTACTTTTTCCCAAATCTTTGATAGTTGTTGAAGACGGGGGGAACTATGGAGAGAGAGTTGGAATAAATAAATGAATAAATAAATAAATCCTTCCATTCTATTACTCTGTATCAAATGTTTTCAAACATTAACATGGAAAAGATATGACGCATTTCCCTTTATGAAGAAAAATACTTGTTTAATGAACACAAGCGCTAAATATGTACCCTGTTTGTTATGAGAGCCATATAATGAAATGGAATATAATATGGAAATCTTGGATATTACTGAGTTATAATTCTGAGAATACTTTAATAGTCAAAAACCAATACTTCATCCTAACACAATTTCATGTCATAGACCTCACAGATGACAGTATACTGAAGTGCTGGTATAATAAGGATTATTACCTACTATACGGAAATCTGTGTTAAGTATCATATTTTACCAGTAATTTCTTTGTAGAAAAGTTTTCCCTGTCTGTTTTTAAGTCGTTTCTTCAATTTGGACAAGGATACTTAGAAAAGCAAAGGAGCCATTTTAAGTAGAGTTCTGACACAGCCTTAAAAATCTGTTCAATATAAGAAATGGAATGTTTATGCACTAGGATATTTTCTTTCCTTCGTTCCCTTTTTGTTTTTGAGATGAGCTGTTTTTGAGTCAAACAACGCTGTCATGAGCAAAAGAAGAATGTTACCCATTTGCTGCTGTAGTTCATAACAAAACTGGACAAATAATGAATACATATAATTGAACTCAATTTGCACCACAATTCATGCTTTAACTTTTCAAGTTTCCAGCCTGATTGACTGGATATTCAATAAAACAAGTTTTAATGTGGAATTAATATCTTACCATTCCTGCCCTCCGGGCAATCACAGTATGAAAATGTCCATCTGACACCTTCTTCATGGTGGTGAGTTTATAGGTACCACTGCCTAAGTTATAAGAGAACCTTAGTCTTTCTTCAGCAATTTCAAGGGCCAAAAACTCAGCCCGGTCCCCTGTCTGGTTGTCATAGTTGTAAAGCAATAAAGCATGACTTTTAATAGTTGCAAATTTGACATAAATATAGTTATTATTGGGGTCCAAGCTGGGAAATTCCATGTATGACAACTCCTCAAATCCATAACTGTTCAGCTCGCAGTGTTTTCCAAAGACACCTGTAAATGAGAAAATTGACAAACTGACACATCACATTCAAGTAAAGTTTTATTAAATGACTTTGATTAAAATATTTTTAAATTACAATAATGTCACATTTTTAACAACTTTCTATTACTCTCCAAAGAATACTGTCTAAATTTATTTGAAATAGAAAAAAAAATGATCTCTAAAGCATATAAGAAATGATAAACTGGTGTAATTATTTTTCTTTGGCCAATATGGAAACATATCTAACTATGCCTCATTTTAAAAAATTAGAATTAGTAGAATGGAGTAGGTCTGAAGAGGTTTCTTTTCTGAAAAACTTTCAAAGTGAGTTTGTCAATCTTTTTAAAGTTTAATATGCTGTAATTTTCAACCAAGTTATTTCCTTCATAATAAACAATTCCTGAAAACAATTTTAATTCAATTAAGGACGGTAAATTTTGTTTTGACCTAAAAGAATCAGTCCCTGTGTTTGTGGTATTTTCAAGTCACAAAATTAAGGAAAGGAATACACTGCCTTTAGCGAAGAAAATAACTGTCTTAAGTTTTTCTCTGTTTCTTGTTTTATACCATCTTTGGGTATGATTTACAGGAGCTACTTTGAAATTGCTTTCTGTTTTTCTGAAATCTAGCATTCCCACTTGTTTGTGCTGGTTCTTTTTCAAGCCTGAAAAGTGAGTTTTACTGATGTTACAATTCTATGCCAAAATTCTTTTCCCACAAATATTAGTAGCCTGTAGCAAATGATCAGAAAATTAACCCATGCCAACACATCATAATTCTTATTAACTTGCAAAGGTTTCATTCCTTCTTTTTGGCTGTACATCTCATGTAAATCCATTAAATATAGATGCAGGGAATTGTTCTGCTAGAAGAAACCAATGTCATCATTTTACAGAATGCTTAAAACTTGTCCAATGTCACAGAACCATGGGAGACAGAGCCAAAATTTGAGGCCAGATCTACTGATTGTCTAGTTGTTTTGACTACACCACATTTTATATCTAAATGTTCTTTAAATTAAAATGGCCTAGAATTTCCTTGTGTCATTTATCTTTCCTTTTTCTGTAAAGGCTCAGATAATATTCATTATAAATGACTAGGAAATCTATATGATTTATTTTTAATCATTAACTAAAGTTAACAAAAACATAAAGAAATTATAGGAATTATATGTATTATATATCATATATATTATATACGGCATATGTTTTATATCATAAATATATCTTTCATAGAGTATTTATATTTTATATAAAACTTATATTTATATATAATAAATTTTCAAGTTTATATTAAACATATATTTTATTATATATATTATTTATAGATGCAGAAAGAGTAATCAAAGTTAAATAGAAAGGAAAAATAAAGCATACAAATGAAGCACATTATTAGAAATTTTTACTGTGTGTTCCCTTAGGTCTCTTATGAGTAAATTTTAATAAATCTATGAAAATATATTTAAAATTTGAATATAAATATATGTAGAAAGTATATACTGGAAATATGTTCTACATTTTATTTAAATTGACACTGTACTTTCAAAAATGATAATATTTTTATAGAATATATTATCTTTCTAACGGTTTTTGTTATTGTTTCTAGAGAAATGTAAATTTTTGTCTTTGAAATAATTTTAAATTATTTAAAAGTAATTTAAAATTTTTTGAAATTTTAATTTCAAAACTGCCCTCCAAATAGAATGCCATGAAATAAACCTACATAAAGGTAAAAATAAATTATTTAAATTACTTTAATAAGAAATATTTTGTGTGTGTGTATGAAGTTATACATATATATAAAGTTATAGCTATATAGGTTCTTCTTTATAAAGTCTTAAGTACTTTATGTGTTTTTATAAAACATAAGCTAAAAAAGTCTAAAAATTAAAAAAAATTAGTCCAAAACAGCAAATCTTTCACTGATGAGAAGGGAACCGGTGTAAAGGTTTTTCCAACTTCAAAATTATAGTTAAGATGTTCTGTTATAGGATGCATGTGTAACTACCTCCAGCTATTTGCCTGAGGCATTCCATCTGCCATTTTTTTGTATGTTTCACCCACATTCAATTTGTAAAGGACAATACTTTCTCCTTTTAATTCTATCTCTCTTTTCTCAAATCTGTATTGTTTCAAGGTTTTTTGTTCTGTTTTGCTTTCTTTTTAAGGCTTCTGTTCCCAACTAACAATGTCTAAGTTTAAATAATGTTTTTTTGCCTTTGCCACTAGAAAGAATAGGGGGGTAAGTGCGCTCAGCCGGCTACATGTGATCTGTCTCTATTTTAATTTACGTTATTGTGCTAGTCCCCTACCCCTGAGGATCTCTGGTGTGGTGAGGAGAAGGTTTATTTGGACACCAAAACACTTCCACCCAACAGGCAATCACTGTTGTATCAGCTACAATGCTGCAACAATTTGCTCTTATTTGTTATCAACTATCTATCTTAAATCCTCATATGTACAAATGGAATGCAAAAGAATCTCTAAAAATGTAAAAACTTTTGGTTCAGTCACCTTGAAAATAATTTTTCCACTTTCCACTCTAATCCCCTTATCTTTCCTTCCAAAACACAAGTTAAAACCATGAAACTTGATTGTGGTTCTCTGTCAAAAGCAGCACCCTTTATTTAAAATGGATAACCAAAGACCTACTGTATAGCACAGGGAACTCTGCTCAATATTATATAACAACCTAAATGGGAAAGGAATTTGAGAAAAGAGTAGATACATGTATATGTATAACTGAATCACTTTGCTGTACACTTGAAACTAACACCACATTGTTAATCAGCTATACTCCAATATAAAATAAAAAGTTTAAAAAAAACAGAGATAATTGAAAGAAAGACATTTTAGGAGATCTAACATTGTGATTATTTCGACCTTGATCTACCTTTTACTGCTTCGAGGGTATTATTAGTGAGAATCTGAAGAAGTTTTAAAAAAGAGAGGTACTGTGAATATCATCCTGGACTGAAAATAAAATTGTGTTTTAGTCAATATACCATTTTGAGGTTGTTTTGTTTTGTTTTCACTGTTTGACTGTAGACAAATCCCTCAATTTCTGGGCCTCAGAACCATTGCTAAAATACAAGCCTCACAATTAGATATTTTTATATTCTGTTTTTCTTTATCATTCTTTTGATATTGTGCTTTAGAACTTGATAGTCATAGAATTACTTGAAAATGAATTAATGTTACATTTACTGGTTACTAGAAACCTGAAATTCTTTTTAAGTTCTATTCTCTACTATACATTGAGATTCACTTTTCAGGTCCACGTAGCACTGTAATAAATATATTCAAGGAAAGACTAGAAAAAAATCCTTCTCCTCTCTTGCCTATGGAGAAAGACAGAGTCTCTAACTACTGCAGGGCCTCTGGAGAAGAATACTTTATTGTGGAGTAAAGCAGCTTTTAAATAAATGGAATAATCACCAACCTATGAAACAAACCAAGTTAAAATAAAAGCTTCCTGCAAAGCTGTTCTCATAGTTCTTGGCTGTCCCAGTGTAGGGTAACATTTGGGTGAGACCTGGAAGGAATCCTTTAATTCATTCCACTACGATGACTAAATATGCATGCATATGAAAAAATTCTTTTAACAATTTTCTTCCTTAACAGAACACATCATTCTGAATTTTGATTAGTTACACGACACTATCTACAAAGCCTATATGAAAACTGCATGTCAAGTTACCAAATCATTCTAACTGAAGTGGTTGAATTAATGCAAAAAACAAAAGTAAAGAAGCAAAAGCAAAATAAAACAAAAACGTTTTGACTAGTCTTAAGGATTTTAGTAGAAAGTGATGTCAAATAGTTCTTAAAGGATTTTTCATTAGATAGGTTCTAGGCTAAAAAGAAGGCATACACAAGTTTTTGAGAGGAAATGTCCTGAGGAGACAACATCAAATTTAATAATCTTTGGTTGATTATTTTCTAGTAATGATCAAAACAATATATTCAATGGAATTTCCATAATTAACAGAAAATATTAAACCTTTGAGATTTTATTTTGCTAAAACCTCCTGTGTAAAACGACTAACATTTTCTTAGTCACTCCAAGACAAGATAAAACAAAATTGCTAAACTGTGCGCCAAAATAGATTGATATTTTATATCAACCACTAAGTTTTACTCACCAAACGGACAATGGCAGTAGTATGACTCCACACCACTTTGACAGGAACCACCATTAAAGCAGGGGTTGCATTCACAGTAATTGACTGGAGATTCACAGATTTTCCCTGAAAAGCATCAAACTCATTTAAAAAATCCTTGCATAAATATATTAACACCATTACTGCATGACCATATGTAATAGTCTATCCTGAGAGAGCCTATCTTTGGAGAAAAGAAATACAAGAACATTTTACTTGACATGAGGACATAGGAATATTATATCTGAGTTCAAAGTCTTATTCAGTTGTCCTAATTTAAAGATGTGCATTATAATATTTAGGAAGTAATTTACATAATCATCTTGGAAGGAACTACTGTTTTCAGGGAAATCACAAATGGTGAACATATTTAAATGTTTTCACTGAATTTATTTTCTCTTGTCGATGCCAATTTTTTCATGTATTATAACTGGAGAGTTGAAACTTCTGCAGTATAATTTTCACCATCGAGATATCCTTAACTCAGATTTCTCAAAGGTAATAATGAATCTCATTTAGCTTATTTGCCAAATTACAATCCTTTCACTCTCAAGAAATATTCCTTAACTTTGACTTACCTGTTGTAAAGTACAGTAAGAAATAAAAAGACACGTCAAACACAGTTTCAAATATTTATGAAAATTTATTCTTGACTATAGATTATATATGTTCTGTCTTTCTTCTAAACCAATAATGCCTAGCAAGCATATATTTCAGTGTATAAAGACTTCTCATACATCATCTTGTTAATTGAATCTGTTAATATTGACTGAGTGCCTATTATGGGCCAGGCATGCTAGAAGATGAAGGTCTGACAGTTAAAAAGCAGACAAGTGTCTTTACATGATGTCTCCACTTTAGTGGGGGAAACTGATCCACACAACAGGAAACATATTTCACAGATGGCGGAGAAGAAGCCTTTGGAGGGTAATCTCTTGCCAAAGAAATTATAAAACTATGGTACAGACCACTGTAACTCTGCTCCCATATCCAGGTTTCAGACATCTATAATTGAATAATTAATCGCCTAGTAGGCAAAACTTAGGGTATGAGGCCAGTCCCATCTGTGTTTTGTTATCGTTGTGATGCTGTGTGTTTTTTTATGCAAATGTAAATTTGTTCTAATATCACTGTTCTATAATAAATATTGTAATCATTTAACATATTTGTTAGAATAGTTTTTAGTTTTCTGATTTGAGGAAATAATGATATTTCTTAATTTCCTAAGAAATTAAGACATTTCTTAGAGTTCTTAATTTCCATTCATTGACAGGAGGGAGAGTTTATTTCTGTAAAGCTATTACCTACTTCCCAGCATGACTGCACTAATGCCTTTATTCAATGTCTCATGAAAGGGTGTAAGTTTTATATGCACAACTAGACCCTGTTGTGCATAGATAATCCATTTCATCATAATAACTATGCTTGAAACACAGTCAAAGTTTTTGTTTAATTCATTTCTGCTTTTGTGGCTTGATTTTGTAGCCACACTTGCTGGTTTGTTTGAAATTATGAGTGTGAGTCAGATCTCATGACACTGCTAACGGTCATACACACAAAATTTTTCCCTTTATAAATAAAATTGGGAATCTCCTTACAAGGCAAAACAGTACAATTTCAGAATACCTTTCTATTCTAAGGGGAAATAATGAAAATAAACAAGTTAACAATCTAGAAGCACAGAAATTAAGTTTTAAGTACTTTAGCAATGAGTCATACTAGAGAAACAGGCAGGACAAATTTATTCTAAGCCCATACAAACTATCACACCAGAGAGATGCTGTGCCATGGGAGAACTCTCTTCTCTGGGTGTTTTCTAAGTGGATTTGTGACAGATTGTTCTAGAGAAGTGTACTTTTTTTCCCTTAATACAATGCTGATACCACTCAATAGAGAATGAAATAAGACCTATTGACTATACTATTGATTATTTACCTAGTATCAGGAGAGTCACATCCCAGTCCTTACATTTTTTCCACTGTAAGATTATGCGTAATTTTCACATGTGCCGTTGTACTAAGTAAGGTTTTATTTTCTTCTTTTCCTTTACTTTTTTGAAAATTTCTTTTAGAGTTTTGTTAAAAGTAGCATGTATTAAGAATATAGAATAATATTCTTTACAGGTATGGTCAGTATAACCTTCAAGTTGTGAACACATATATGTAGGTTACAAAATCACAAACTTCACTTCTTGAAGACTGGAAATGGGGAACAAAGGCTAAACAGTTTAGCGGGTGTGGTCATGTACACTTACTCAAGTATTTGGACCTATGTGCTCTCCAAGAACAATGTATGACTATAAAAACCCAAATCATTGATCCTGTAAATCTCAACTCTCTACTTTTTTGAATCTTATTGGAAAAGACCACCTTGAATCTTGGTTTCTACAGCAATAACAACAAAGAAATTTAGGGTTTTTTAAAAATAAATATATAAAAGGGTTATTTTATTTACTCCTTACAAAATAAGATTTTAACACAGACATCTGAATTTAATTCAAATACAAACTATGAGCTATTTCAGTTAGTCCAAAGCAAGAGGTGGAAAGAAACCCAAAAATAAATATGACTTACTCATGTGTTAAAACATACAGTGACTACATAAATAGAAGCAGCTACAAACTGAGAAAATATTAGTTTGAGAATGAACGTCTTTTAAGGAGAAAGAAAATTCAATCTTTCATTTGACATTTTATTTTAAGCCAGAGTTTTATCTTCATATTTGTCAAAAATTTAAGAAATGAATTTTCTAGGGGTTATGCAAATGAACTTTTTGTTGAGTTTGGGTAAAATAGTATTATTTGTTGTTGTTAGAGTATGTAAATTATTTACCATTCAAAACTTTAGTTTGAGTACTCCATTTATTGAGTAATATTTTTATTTTACAATTAGTAGATTTCAAAGAGGTTGCCATACTAGATTCCAAGATACAGTTTGAAAACTCAATGTTGCAATTTAAGTTATTATTAAAAGAACATTTTTTCTTACATGTGAAGGAAAGATGTCATAATTTTACTTAGAATCAAAAAGCCTTTAAATGCGTATTTCTAGGGTTTGAAAAGTTTATGCTCTATTACCCAATTAGAAGTCAGCAACAAATTCTGTATTGTTCTGCACACATCTATGTTAGTGGCATAATGATTATCAGAGAATGCAGCAGTTTGAATTACTCTAACATGCTTCTGGTACAAACAATCTGATGTGTTGGAGCACCGTGAAACAAAATTTTGCATCATTAACTTAATTAATGCTGCAAGTCAATTAACAATATTTGTCAGTGCCTTGAGGCTTGGAAGTATGCTGATAGGACTTGCACAGAGAAAGGCATTTATGTCTCCTGAACTCAAGAAGCCTTTTTCTATTGAGATATGTTAACTGTCAGAGCAGCTGTTTAGAGGAATAAAGTGATCTCATTGCTTTGACATTCATCAATTAATGGTGTTGATATACATTATTTATTATAGATAGAAGGAGATATGCTTTCGGAAGTGTAAGCTCCTAGCACATGGAGAATGGGAACTGGTGAAGATGAAAGTGAATGCATAATAGGAGGCCAAGGTAAATCCAGACTTTTCAAGATTACAGTTTAAACTTACAGGAGAAATTTAGCATGTGTCTTCATGTTCTGGGGCAGAAGGTGTGATGAAGTGTTGAACATAAATCGAATCTGATGTGATCATCTATGATATTTTTGACAAGGATGTATATTCAAGTTTCACTTATTGCAATAGCACATTTTAATGTTAAGTTAGGTATAATTGTGCTAAATTTATTCTTGCCTGTTAAATTCAGCCACCCTATGGGGATATGATGATTTCTGATATCCCATAGTCTGTGTAGGCTTCAATTTAATAGCTTAGATCATATATATGTTAGATCACCACAAGTAATACTTTTGCATGTCTTGTGTTTATACACAGAGGAGAAGGAAGACCATGTGGAACTAACAAAGTTCATTTTATATCTAAATTGATTATTTTATTAGCAAATATAATTCCATAATACATATACGCTATATATTCTGAATGTTTATGCTTATAGGCTTTTTTATTGTTTTAATAGAAAGTAGCTGTTTTTTGCATGCTATGTAAATGAAAGGCACTATGAAGATAGCTCATCTAAATATCCTGATCAATTAGCATTATGGTTTTTCACATGGAAACAAAGCAAAAATATTATGCTTAAATGAGGGTCGCTAGTAATAAAACCAAAAAGAAAAAAAAAAACGGTCTTACCTTCGTATTTTAAAACACACACAAATACAATCTCAATGAGACTACAAATGATTATATATAATGATACACATAATATCTACAATATGCTTACAAATACACACTTATTTTCCACAGAAATAAGAAGCTTTTAAGCTACTAGAACCTGTTATTAATGCTTTAATAAGTTAATGTATCATTTGAGGCAAACTGTGTAATTCCACTCTTGGAAATAAAATTTGTTTATATTCCTTGGTTTCCTGATCACATGATCATTGACAACATTAATATATGACTGCTGTGATTTTAAAAGAATGACTCTTAGTTACAACTCCCATCTTCGTGAAAGCAAATGTTTGCCAAGTTTCTTGGTAAAATTACTATGCACAAACTGTAAATAACTTTACGGGCCTTTTTATACTGTCAAGTGACATAAAAGTGATGAATGGACAAATCTCATCCTCCCCTGACATACTGGGACTTACTAGAGAGCACAGGAAAACTTCTCCTTGTGGGAGTACACTCCTGGCATTACTACAAATACCACACCTAAAATGCATCCAGATGTGTGAAAGTGAACAGGAAAGGTTAAAGGTGCTATGAACTAATTCTGTTATGAGAGACCAGGATTTAGAAATAAGTTCCATATACATGCTGCCCTTTATAACACCATTCATTACTATGAAGGATTTAATGCAGGGTGTACTGCAAACAGAAAACCTGGGAGCAGGAAGACAAATGCTGTGTGGTTACTGACTACAATTGTGCTTTCTAATTAGTGTTCTATTAAATGCAAGAAATTTTCATTTGTTTAGGAAAAGAAATATTAGGTCTGTAGTTATTAGGCTGATGTTTTCCTCCAGGGTTCCCCGAACTTCTGAGGCATGAATAATATGGAAGATATTTTCTTTCAATTTACTGGGTCATATTGACAGTTGATGCAATTTCTTATACCATTAAACTCCGTGAAAATCTAGACATTAATTTTTCACATGTTCTAGACTATATTAAAATTTATTCATCTTTTCTAATATACTCTACATATAGCTAATCAAAGCTTCATTTAGTGCTATTAACATAAAATTAAATTATAGGAAAATGTTCTTAACAGTGAAACAGGAAGTGATTATAACAGAAAATGAAGTCTCAGTATTTCTTTTCTCAGTTTCTTTTTGGTTCTTTTTCTAGTAACTAAGAAAAACCCACCCAAAATACAAGTTACACAAACAAATTAGTTTTCTCTAAAGTCATTAAATAAAAAATATTCTTATTCCATATTTATTATGTGACCCTATAGCCACAAACTTGAAAATAAACTTAAAAAAATAAATATATCAGGAATATGGTAGCAATATGATAATAACTATATCTCTTCATATCTTTTTGTTGTAATCATTCCATAATTTTCATTTTTCTACTTGCATCCTTACAGGATGTTCTCCACAAAGATCCCCTGTTGAGCTAATATTTAACCACTCTCTGTGGGGTGCTCTTAGGATAAAGTCTCTCAACTTGCATCAATTCATAAACACTCTTCTAATCTGTAGCACAATCTCTAGCTTCACATGAAATATTCAGTTGTGTGTGTGTGTATGTGTGTGTGCGTGTGTGTGTGTGTGCGTGTGTGATGGGGGGCAGCAGCTGAGAATTATTTTAATCAGAAAGTTTATAATCTCTCACAGCTCCAATTTGCAATGCCACTGATTTTAAAAATCACTGAAAAAAAATGCAGTGAAAGTCCACAATAGTAAATAGAGTATAAAATATAGGTGCTTTGAAATAATTCTGATGATCCAAAAAAATCTGAATACAATACATATAGACTTTGAAGAAGGCTTCACTAAGGCACTAATACTTAATGTTAACAGAAGTAAAATCTAGCCAGAATGAATAGTTAAAAATTCATTCTGTGAGGCACACTTGTGCTTAAGTATGAATTTTGTTTTATGACTTATTAGCTCTGATTGGTTCTTTAAGATGTTTTGGTGCATTAGCTCCACCTTCCTGAGTCAGGTTACCTGGTAAAGACTAGCTGGAAAAAAGTAACTCAAAATGATACTTGAGAGATTACCTTTCCAAAGAACATTAAACATTTACAGACATTTAAACAATGCATTCCTAATTTAGTGTGTGGGTTAACAATTTGTCAGCATGGCTTTTCATATACTGTTTTCTGCAAAACCAAACAAAGAAATAAAACTATCAGACTTTAATTATCCGCTAGTTTTACTGGATGGACTTTGCATATAGAATTTGGAAACAAAGAATAACATTAATTTAAAAATGTAAGATTTATATGAAGCATTCAATTATACGTTTGTTTATATCATTCCTGATCAATTGGATTATCTCCAATTATGCAAACAGGGACTAAAGTGAGCTCTGAGGAGGGACCGCATGTAAAATTAATACATTACTTCAAATGATGTCCCTTAGAGAAAGAGGTTATGATCCCGTTTTTGGCAGCTCTGGGCCTAGAGTCACCAGAGTGTAGGCTCAGCTTCCTACAACATAAAATAGGAGCAGTAGGAGGATCTTTCTATGTCAGATACTCTCTGTTGACACCCAGCTCCATTCCATCCTTCTGTATTGCAGGGACTGGAAGTTGGAAACTATCACTTTTTCAGACTCCCTTCCAGCAGGACTCAGGTTTAGCTTCTGCCAGTGGGTGAGAGTTGAATGATATCTGAAGGGTGACAGCAAAGCAGGGACTGTTCTCCTGGGAATCACTCACTGCAGAACTGCAGTGATGATCAGCAGTGGTTTCTGGAAATACCCGCAATGTCTTTACTGCTGAGGTTATGGGTGAATTTTCCTGACCTTCACTCTTATCCAGTTTGAGGATTCCAATACCTATCTCATAGGCTTTTTGTGCGGTTTAAGTAGAATAATGGGAAAAAAAATTCTTAGAAGATATCACAGGCCCACTAGCAAAACTCTCTAGCAAGTGCAGATCAAAGTGTGATGAGACGTGACAGGCATAAAAGAGCAGAGGCTCCGGAGTAAAGCTTTTAGTCAAAATTCAGATCACTTTCTGTGCCATGCTGGAGGCAAGTTATCTCATCTCCAATCTCTCTAAGATCCAAATCGTTTTGTTTTTAAATGGGAATGATAAAAATATTCATTTAATAGAGTTGTGAGAAGAACTGAATAAATAACTAAGTGAATAACAATGTCTGTGATGCAAGGAGCTTTAAGCAGTGTTTTAAATGGTCACTCGATAAATGTTATTAATATTTCATCATGAAAGAAGAGTATGCTTAAAAGTTTCAACAACTACATTTAGAAAAGGATGTGGTGTATGTTTAAGTAAAATGAAACAAATAAAGAAACAAACTACAGAGAAGTGAAGTGAAAGGGCTAGTTCTGTGTCCCTTCATGCAGTAAGTAACATTTATGCTGAGATCAGCATAGGGTGCCTTGCTAACACACTTTCCCTCTTCCCCATCTACTACCCAATGCAGTCACACTTTCTTCATTCCAGAACTAAGCGTCCACTCACTCTAAGTGTGAATCAGTGTATTATACTAAAATGGGACAAATAAATCATCCTTATTGTTGAATTCCCAACAGAGGAAGTAACGGGGGGTGTGGTTGGTGGGGGGAGAAGTGTGGGAAAGAGTGAAGAAGGTTTTCTAGAAACCCTGAACTCAAAACATGTATGTAAGCCTGTTACTCATGATCCTACAAGTACAACTCTGGTAAGACTCACGCTTACCTTGTGCCACTGAGGCTTGTCTTTATAGAAATCCTATGGCGTACCTCTACATCTACCATTATACTAGCACTACTACTAACGCTGCTAATCGGCATTGTTACTTATTGAAAGCTGGGCTCTGTGCTAGGTGTTTTAAAAACATTATTTTTACTCATTACAACAACCCTAAAAGATAAGTAAAGTACGATTATTCCCATTTTACAGATGGGGGAGTTGAAGGTCAGCAAGCTAAGGTGACTTCCCAAAAGCTATAGATAAATCAAGTTCTGTCAAATCCCTTGATTCTTTCATTCATATGTTTGCTGCCCCGTTTTTCTTTACATTTCAAGGACATTATTTTGTTAGAAGGCAAAGCTTATGAGACCTGCTTCGGCTTATTCAAACTTGCTTTATATCATCATCAAGCAATTCAATTCTCCAAATATAAAACTATAAGTATACACATGGTGGGCATCATTTTAAAATATGATATCCAAATACATTTTCTGAAAAACTTCTTTGAAAATAGTATTCTGCAAAACATCTACCAAATTTTTAAAAATATATCCTGGTTTTACCTATTTCACTGTACTTTAACTTGTGTTCATAAACACTACAGGGCAACACAATGTAATATATATGCTCTAAAAATGTATACTGTGCAAATTACAGCAGAGAAATTGTCTCTCCTCAAACTTATCAACAGCATAAATTTATACACATTTGAAGGTGCACTAACTACAGATCAGCTAATAAATAAATAAGTGATAGATAGATAGGGATAGAAACAGAGGTATATTTATAAACATACATCATGTCCTATTAGGATGCCAAAGACTAGTCAAACAAATTTGCTCAATATATTTAACTGTTTCTAAAATGTCAAGGTACATTGTGGCTCAGTTACCTTACAAATCAGCCTGTGATGTTTTCTAACCGACTACTACAAATAACAAGGCATTTTAATCTCAATCTGAATCACAGCTCTTGCTTCATTCTCCTCACAGTGTGGGTCAAATTTCAATAATCCTAATGATAATTATGATAAAAAATCATAAAGATGATCATGATAAAATGAAGGAACCAACAACAATAGTTGATAACTGTATTTAGGACATTAAATAGTCCAGGTCTTATACTTTAAATATACCATGGCCTTTAACTTTAGAACACTTTTTTGAAGATAGGATGCTCTTTTTGCTCTTGTACAAGACAAGAACTTAACCTCCGGAATGAACTGTGTAAGCTCACATCCCGACTCTACAACAAATCAACTGAGTCACCTTAGAACACCAACTCAACTTCTCTCTACATCATCTCCCTCCTCTGTAAAACCTGGAAAATCATTATCCCTACCTCATAGGTTTCTTGTGAGAAGCAAGTGAAATAAATACAGATAAAGGGCTCAGAACAGTGTCTGGCCAATAGTAAATGCTTAAAGCATTTGCTGTGATTCTGCCTACTCTTTAGGGAAAATCATTTGAAAATGACAAAGTTCATGACTTTCTATTATACCTGATATGGCTAAAGTCTTGGTGGAAAAAAAAGCCAAACATTGTCATACCTGTGTATCCAGTTTTGCAAACACAGTTGAAGCCTCCTGGAAAGTTCTGGCAGACGGCACTGTTCTTGCAGGGACTAGGCAGGCACTCGTTGATATCTCTCTCACAGGCCCTGCCAGTGAAGCCATCTGGGCAGCTGCATGAAAATCCTCCCACTAAATTGTGACAGGTCCCACCATTGTGGCAAGGGGACGGAAGGCATTCGTCTATGTCTATTTCACACCAGCTGCCAGTATAGCCCGGCAGACACTTGCATAAGAAAGGCTGCAAAGGTTCATTTGCCACGATGATGACTGGAAGGCTCTCGTGGCTCTTTAATTCGAAGCTCACGGCCAGTCTCCTTACACAGCTCCCTCCGTTCTGACATGGGCCAGGAGCACAGGAGTCGTGATCCACAGATTCTACCTTCACTCCACTCTGCCGGAAGAGGATCTCTTTGATGCTTTCGAAGAAGGTGGCTACACCGCTGGGATTCACATACTGATTATGGTTTCGCTTCACAGCTGCCAGAAGAAATGTTCTATTGTTCCCTTCATAGGCCCCATACAGTTGCACAGCGGTCCCAAGGCCAGTCAGCTGTGAACTGGTAATGCGTAAGAAATGAAGGTAGTGGTTCGTCAAGAAGTCCTTTACACTTGGTACACTGAGACGCAGTAGGATGCTGTTATCCACTGTCGTGTTGGAAAATCCAGTGAAGAAAACTCGGATATTGCTGGTGACCGTGCTGTGGACGCCATCATTGCTGAGGACAGTCAGGTCAAACGTGCCATCTGTGGACCTTGGCTGGGAACTCAGATTGCAAGTGCCCCTTGGAATACTGAAGAGGCTCGTAACTCCCGAAGTCAGGGAGCAGTGGAAGGTGTCTAACACATCGGGATCCTGTGGCTTCACGGAGCCTAAAATCCCACCAGGAAACAAGTTGCCGTAATAGTTAACAAATATCTCCACTGTCCGAGACTGTGAAGGGTTGTCATTTTGGTCTATCACTGTGATATGCACGGTTCCTGTGGAAGACATCTGAGGAACACCGGAGTCCCTAGTGACCACAGACAGATAGAAGTCTGCAATTTGCTCTCTGTCAATCTCTCTAGTTGTGCTCAGAACTCCAGCAGTGTTCAGACTAAAATAGCTGGTGGCAGGGCCCGTGCTCAGCAAGTAATAGGTAAAGGGGCCTTGATTTGGAGGGAGGTCAGGATCCGTGGACTGAAGGGTCATCACCAGAGTTCCTGGGCGTTTGTTTTCCATAACTTCTCCCTCACTGATGGTCAGCATAGGCCCATTATCATTTATATCTTCCAGGGTGACTAATAAGGAGGCACTTCCTGTAGCTGAGGGGGTCCCTGAATCCACAGCTAAAACTGTGAGATTATAGATGGGTAGGGTTTCTCGATCTAATTCTGCAGTAACGGTGATCTGTCCTGTCTGTGGATTAATGGAAAAGGCACCATTTTCATTCCCTGATCCAATAAAATAGGAAAACCTACTCCAGCTGGGAACAGAGTCTGAGTCGAAGGCACTGACAAAGGTCACATGAGTTCCCGTTGGGACCCCTTCACTGATCTGAACACTGTAGATGTTTAGACTAAAAACGGGTGGGTCATTGGCATCAAGCACAGTGACATTTACAGTGACCTCATCGATGTCTGCACCCCTAATGCTGCCAAAATTCTTGGCCAGTACCTTCAAAGATACCCTTTCTTCTTTTTCTCTATCAAGAAGTCCAGAAACATAAATTTGTCCAGTCTTCTTGTTGATCTGGAAACCCTTCTTTCTACTGTTACCAAAAATCAAATAATGCACTTCCCCATCAGTGCCCAAATCACGGTCACTGGCAAACACTTCTCCAACAATAGTACATTTAGGAGCTGCTTCTGAGATTTCAAAATAGTAAAGTTTGGAAACAAAACGAGGCACATATTCATTTGTCCCTTTTAACTGTATATTAACAGTGGCAAAACTGCACCTTTCTTCATCGGGGACATTGAAAGCTTTCACAGTAAGGTGGTAGCTCTGCTTGGTTTCAAAATCCAAGAAGCCTTGAGTGGTGATGACTCCTGTGTTGGGGTCAATGACAAAGAGGTCACTGTCAGATGACTGTATAGTATATGCAGTCACAGCATTGGTTCCAGAGTCGGCATCCGTTGCATTTAGGTGGATAACTGTCGTCCCACTGGGGGCATTTTCCAAAACAGTGGGGAAATATTCATCAGGGAGGAACACTGGAGAATTGTCATTCACATCAATCACATCTACAGTCACACTGCAGTAACCAGTCCTTGCAACCCAGCCTCCATCTGTAGCACTAATGGTCATTTCGTGTTTCTGGCATAGCTCATAATCAAGAGCTTTGGCTAGTGTTAATACACCTGTGGAGGAATTGATTGCAAAGATGCCTTCTTCATTTCCTGAGGAAATACTGTACTTAATCAAGCCATTCATAGCCGTGTCTCTATCTCTTGCAGAAACGGTTCTGACAATGGCCCCAATACTATGGCTTTCAGGGACGGTTGCACTCATGTGGCTTTGAGAGAATTCAGGTGTGTGGTAGTTTTCCTCAGTGACAATTATTTGAACAGTTGCTTGGGATGAAAGTGGAGGGTTTCCCTTATCCTTCGCGGTGACAGTGATCAAAAAGTTTTGATTCAAGTCAGATATCAGGGGAGCTGCTACTGAAATCCACCCTGTATTATTGTCTAACTTAAATTTTCCCAAATGATTTTCATTCGAAATGAAATACTCCACTTCAGAATTCAATCCAAAATCTTTCTCATCTACTGCAGTAACTTTGATTAACTTTGTACCAATTTTAACATGTTTGGTGACTGGAGTAAAATATGCAGTTTTAAGAAATTGTGGTGCATTGTCATTACTGTCCACCGTGTTGATGGTAACTGTTGTCTCACTAAGTAATGCAGGATTACCTCGATCTGAAGATGTCACTATAAAGCTATGTCTGTTGATGTTCACGTTACTGAAGCCACTGACGTTCTGGTATATTAAGACCTGTTTATTGAAAATCTCTCCTGTGGTGGCATTAATCCTGAAGTACTCTGACTGAGATTTTATAAAATAAAACACTTGTCCGTTTGATCCCTCATCAGGGTCTGTTGCAGACACCTGAGTCACTCTGGAGCCAGTTTCAGTAAGTTCAGGAAAATCTAAGTAATAGGATGGTCTGCTAAATCTTGGAGCATTGTCATTGACATCTGTCACAAATATTGTGACATCTGTACTTACAGTCCACCCAGAATCGTGGGCAGAAACTCGGATTCTGTAACGGTCTGTGTCTTCTCTATTTAAAGGTCTACTAATTACAATATCCCCAGTGCTGGGATTAATCGTAAACGGAAGACTTGTGTCCATTATAGAATATCTACTAACTGCATTTACACCAATATCTTCATCAGAAGTTGTGACACGTGTAACTGTGTACCCTAATGGGGAATTTTCAGGAACATGGGCACTGAATATTTGCGAAAACCTAGGGGCATTATCATTTTCATCTAAAATGTTAATGATGACTTTTACTGAGGTGCTCTGAGAAGGGGAGCCTTTGTCTGAGGACTTTATGGTAAGCACATACTGAGATATTTTTTCCCGGTCTAAAGGTCGAATGCTTCTAATTTCACCAGTAGCATGATTGATACTGAAACTATGTTCTCTGTTGCCATTAACAATTTCATAGTCTAACTGTCCATTGGGTCCACTATCCTTGTCCACTGCAGAAACAGTAAGTATTTTTCGAGGAGAAAGGTTTTCCAGTATTTCAGATACAAATGGATCTTCCTTAAAAACTGGGGAATTATCATTGACATCTAATACTGTTATGTCAAGTTTCTCATAAGAGGAGAAAGGAGGGAAACCTCCATCTCTGGCTTCTATCCATACAACATATTTTTGTATCTTTTCAAAATCCAGAGGTTGACTAATGGACACCTGCCCTGATAACTGATCAGTCTGAAATGTGTTGCCAAGGTTCCCACTTGCAATATAATAGGACAGAGGTTCTCCTCTCAAGGAGGACCCTGTTATGGTAGTGACAAGAGTGCCTACTGGTTGGTCTTCAGGAAACACGAAAGTTTGTTCTTTGGCTCTGACTTTAGGGAAATCTGCTTTGTTCACAAATCGAACAGTCACTGTTGTAGAATCTGTCTTTGGAAATGAGCCACCGTCTTTTACATGCACAGAAAATGTCACTTCTGAAGTGCCATTTAGTGGTCTGGCTGCCATAATAGCTCCTCTCAGTGGGTCAATGTGAAATTTTTCAGAGTTTCTACCCGAAAGAGAATAATGTAGTTCAGCATTGGGTCCAAAATCAGCATCTGTGACAGTAACCGCAAAGACGAAGGAACCTATAAAAGAGGGAGTGTGCAGTTATAATCTCATGGAACCCCAATAAAACATTTGATAGTAAGTTAAAACACTATATTAAAACTATATATAAAACACTATATTGCTACCTGACATAACTTTATTTCCCCATGATTACTAGTGGAGAACAGTACCTCTTATATTGTCTCTGAAGTTCCCCAGTCAAATCTAACAATAGTCTTCAGGAACTGACCTGCCATTATCTACCTAAAACCCATGCAGTCTAGTGAATTTAATAATTTTCAGTATGCCTTTGCGAGAAGCACAGGGAAGGGCAACAGCTAATCCTTCCGAATTATAGTTCCTAGGAGAAAAATCTGTACATAACAGAACTTCCAACAAACACGATAATACAGGAGTTCTGCTAAGAACTATGTTTATGCCCAATGGGGGAAAAAAATAATTGCCCTATTATGTCTTAAAATATTATTGAATTACCTTTTATGTAATCATGTCAACAAAAATAACATGTTTAAAAAATTACTGTTGATTCCTTATACCCACTCTTTTATAGCAAAATTCTCTTATCTGTGAACTATTCTCATATGGAGATGAAGTGTATATATGTATGCGTGCATATATATATATATATATATAAGAACAATTATAAATTACACACACACATATATGAACAATTATAAAGTACACACACACACACACACACACACACACACATATATAAACAATGATAAAGTAGTAAGAAGAAATGAGGAAGAATGGACTCAATTTGGATTCCAAAAGTCAATGCTTGGGATGAGGGCCAATTGGACAGATTGTAGAGGAGATAACGCTGAAAAGCTGCCATAAGGACGTGTTTTCGATGAACTTATTCAGAAACCTTTCCCAAACCTGCACTCCTACCCGTAACAGAAGAGTTTGTGACACAAGTGAAAAGTCTCTAATTTAAAAAAAGGCCAGTGATTCTGATTAATTATAATATGTCTAGTGAGGAAAAAAATGCTTAAGCCTTACTCACTTTGTACAGGAGATGTTATATTGCATCACCACACATTGGGTGTGATTAGAATCATGCCTGCCAGCATCATTTCAGCTGAAGGCCGTCATCAGGGATTTATGACTTCACTATTGACATTTCCTTTTGATAGAAATTTGGCACAATAATTTATGGATTTTATACTTGCAATTGGTATCAGTTAGACATTCTCAAGTGAATAGAAGATCAAAGACCACTAGAGGAGAAATCCTGCATCCGTTTCTTTGTTTTTCTAATTAAAAGTATCTTAAAGCAAGGAAAATTAATTATGGCCTTTATTTGTATATTTTCCTGTTTCAAAATTCATTTCAGAAATCACCAATGGTAGATGATTTGTGTAGTGCCTAAGAGAGTAGGCCGTTCCTTGCAAAGAAACAAACAAAACCAAACTAAATTTAAAAGAGATGCAGAAAGCTAAATACACATTGTCAATACGAAAGTGTTTCATGAACGGCTTCATAGTCATACTAACGGAAGAAAAACTTCAGTCATCAAAACTAGAGTAAAATGTTTACAGTAATAATTAACGAGAAGGATTCCTTCATTAAACCTTTTGAAAACTTATCTATCTATGAAGCATTGAATAAAATATTCAGTTTCTACTAAGAGATACAGTTGAAGGCCTATTACTTCCCAGATAACGTTTCAGGTGCTTGGATATGGCATGGAAAAAGAGATAATGTCCCTCCTATCAAGGAACACACAAATTACATCTCAGGACAGAACCCTCCTTGACTACAAAGTGAAATCTATTCTAATCTTTAACAATATTCAAGTAAAATTAAGAAACAGCACTAGGAAAGGTGTGGCAATTATAAAACCTTAAATACAATTAGTCTGGGAAGAAAGAATTAATTTGCAAGATTCGATGTTCCTTCAATTTATTTAGGCGAGAGTTGAATTTTAGAGGATTTGCCAACTTTGGCTATATCAGAAATATACACGTAAAAATAACAGCAATGTAATTATAGAAAGTGTCCAATGTATAGTTTTTATTTATCTATGAGACCTCCGAGTTGGTGTGGTTACCTGGAAGAGTAGGGGACGGGATATGTGTGACATACGGGTGATGCTGAAACCTTGGTGGGTTGTCGTTGACGTCAGTCACCGTGACGAGCACACTGGTGGAACTGGAAAGAGGCTCCGGGGATCCAGCATCACATGCAACAACCACTAAAGTATAATTCTCTTTTGTTTCCCTGTCTAGCAACGCACTGGTGATGATTTGTCCTGTGGATGGGTTGATGGTGAACTGAGAATTTCCACCAATGATCCTATAACTAAAGCAGAGAGCAGACATGGGCATATTTCTTCCAGTTTTAATGCTGCAACATCTATTTACTATAATTTAATGACCGAGGCAGAAATGTCAAGAAAAACATTACAAGTAAGATCACACAACAACGAAAGGATATGGCAAGTTCAAATTTTATGTGAACATCACATTAACAACTTTACTGTGAGATATCCCATGACCTCAAGCAGGTCCTCACAAGGTTTGTGGGTTTCTTAAATCATGCAAGTCCCCAGAATATACCCAGAAGACTACTGTGTTTTAAATAAACCAGCCTGAGAGCATAAATCAGGGCCTTGCTCTAATATTGTGGTCAGTGGCCAGGATCACAAATGAACATCTGTTAAATGAATCTAAAAATTATTTTTTCTGCTGTGCACCATAATATACCAGAAAGGTCAGTGGAAGATCTTTTTCTTTAAAGACCAAACAAAGTATTTGACACATACTGACTGTCCAGAACAACTCAAGAACTGATTATTTATACAGAGACATTCCTAGTTACGAATTCTCTCGTTTGCTATTCCTCATATGGCCATGCTGCTTTGCTTTCTTGTTGTAAGGAGAGGTATGACATCTTCATGGATATTTTGATGCTAACCAGATTGGTTAGCGGGGAGGAGTTTCCACTGAGAATAGCTTCTATCTTCTTTCTGAAGAAAAAAGCTGTCTGTATATATTCCTGAGAGGTCAGCTGGGAAAGAAGTAGCTAAGCTTGAAGGTTCAGAAGCTGGCTGTGGTCCATAATTTTTTAAGTTGGAGGGTAGCGAGATAATAGACATCTTTCAAAGCTTTCTCCTTTATGCCAACAAAGAAAAGCCCTTGTTGGAACTAACTGGTGTTTCTACAGTTTGATTTGTGTCCATAAAATCATAGCAACAGCAAGCGCCTAATAGAAACAGCAAGAAAAACCTTGCATTGCAGCCAGTGCACATTTCTCCTATGAAGTTCATCATTTAAAACAAACATTTCAGCATCTTCATCCTTTTTAGAGACATAATGAACCGTTGGGAGCTATTTCTTTTTTTTAAATAGAGGTTCTATAAAATGAGAGCTAAATAGAAAAAGAATAAAGAAGGAATTTGGTTGAGAAATGATATTAATATTGATAAAGTACTTGGTATCACTCAGATTTGAACACCCTTTGACACACCCACAGGCCACGATCAGGAGTGAGAACAGCACTGACTATATTTCCTGGACCAGAAATGACTTTACAAAGTGTAATTACTATGCTTACACAGTAGAAGATATCTATTCCCTTTATCAAAATAAAAATAACAAAGGTTTGTAAATGATTTCTCAAAGTTAGAAATTCAGGACTCATGAAATAATCATATTGCCTTACCTTTTGGAGAAAGTCTGTAGACACCTGGATTATGAGAATTACGTGATTTTACTTTGGGAAACTTTGCTTCTATCGGTAGGTGTAGAAATGACCAAATAAGTTAATAGGGGTTGGAACAAGTGCTTCATAGTGCCACAAGCTTTCTTACAGCTTTATGGCAGCAAAGGTCAGGGTTCACTCAAATATTTGTTCCCTTAAGCATTTACAAATAAAAATAAGAAGGAGGCAAAATGTATGTAAATTTGATTTGGATGCTTTGTATGTGAGAAGACCGTGGTATATTAGAATGAACAATGTGTTGAAAGGCAAATGATGTGAGTTCTGGCCCAGGCTGAACTAAATAATCCATAGAGGAACTCTGTACTATAAATTCTTATTCTTTATTTTATGCTATTGCACATAAGATTGTCTGTTTAAAAGTAGGTAATATATTTATTAGTTTTAAAAATTAAAGAATAAAAGTGTATCAATAGTGTATTTTAAATATGAGATATTCTTTAATATCTCACAATATCTATAATACCAGTTTCAATCAAATGTATTCTTGTAAGTTACAAAAAGAAAGAGATAAAAGAAACATAGGGGACAATATAAATGGATGGACTGCTGAGATCACATGCCCAGGTTTTCCCTACTTGTATTATTTTGAGTCTTGTTTCACTTCTCATCTTTTCATGCATCTCTCTCCTGCTTCTCTGGTCCACATTAATTTCTTTTAAGGTTATGAACTTAGATCAAGTCTTGTGCTACCTTCTTAACAGCTAAACACCTACGCTGTTCTTTACAACTTTGCAGCACCTTACTGTGTTCTTAGGGTGCACCCAGCAGACTACAAGGCATTTTATATACGCTCTCATTTAAGTCTCAGAACAATCCTAACAGTTTGGTTTTGTACTACATTTTTTATCGATGAGGAATCTGAGTCTAAGGGAGGCTAATCTAGTTGCACAGAGAAACATGAAATCTATAAATGGTACATGGAGACTTTGAACTTCTGTCTTTATGACTTCAACATGCACTTTTTCCATTATCCTACAGTAGATGGAAGGTGGGACACAGCCTGGGGGGATGTGGGTGAGACAAGGCACACTGTAGCTCTTGCTAAGGCCAAAAGGAATTCTTGCTCAGGTTTGTCGATGTAGAATCAGTTTACAATGATTTAGTTCAATGCAAATCAACAAGGTGTTAATTTTTTTTCTGACTCAAGAAATTACTGTTTCAAATTACTGGCATAAACTGATCATTGTTATCTAAAATCTAAATCAACTGTTGTTGCATTTGTAAAGCTGAAATATCCCCATTTGATTTTTTGAAACTTTTTTTACCTCTTCCTGAGATTTGCTACGGTCATAAGGCACTGCACTGTGGGCTGCTAGAATACACTGATTTAGTAATAGTTTAGAAACTGGACTTTGGAACACAGTTCCCTTGGACATGAATTTTGATCTCATTCAAGTACTTAAATTCATAAAGTTTCTTAGCCTTTCTAAGTCTTCTCTATCTATAAAGTATTATACATATATGTATTCCTTTCATTTGGTAGTTTTGAGCATCAAATATAATTTCTTTTGAAAAGCACTTGGCAGAGTAATTAGTATGTGACAAGAATTCAAAGTTTAGGTTTACACACATAACAGTATATATACGTACATAATTATAATAATCTATTATATATAATCTCTTATAATCCATCTTTAGGTAAATGGATGAACTAATAGAGACATGGATAAGTAGGTAAAAAAAATTCTGTGCTCAAGCTTATACCCTAGATGGAAGAAAGACACATGGAAAAGTAAATACAAAACCAGGCAGTATGTTTAAGTGCTATGAAATTGCTCAGAAGCATTGTTTAGGGAATTCAGAAGACAAAGAGATCACTTTTGATAGAAAAGCCTTTCTTCGAGAAATGTAAATTTAGGCTAAGTCTTAAAGAGGTTACCCACCTTACAATAGTATCGTAAAGGGAGAATGAAGGTATTTTAGGCTAGGAGTCAACAATTTTTTTTCTGTAAAGGACCAGTTAGTAAATACTTTCAGCTCTTTAGGCCATCAGATCTCTGTTGCAACACTCAACTTGCTGTGATTTAATGCAAAAGCAGCCGCAGACAATATGTACATGAATGGGCATAGCTATTTTTCAGTAACACTTTATTTACAAAACTAGGCACTGGGTCGAATTTGGCTTGCAGGCTGCCGTTTGCAGAACCCTGGTCTAGGATATAGAAGGATTTGAACAGAGCCATAATGCTTGGAAAAGCACAGGTCCTTTTCCCAGGAGCAGAAAGTGATCCAGTGAGGCTGAAAGTTTGGCTATACATTTGTACAGAATAAGCTTGGAAAGATGCTGGGACTGTTTACGGAGTGGCTGGAATATGCAGACTGGGCGTTATGCCCTAGGCAAACTGGAAGTTGAAAGATTTTGAGGAGGGGGGAGTATCGTTAAAGCTGAGCCACTGAGCTAGCTGTTTCATGTTACTGCCATTTTCCTTTCATTCACTGACTCAGGCTTTGCTTTATCCAAATCACTTTCTACAACACTGAGAGAGGAATCATCATAAAACATAAACTAATCATGTTATTGCCCATCTTAAAACATTTCAGCTGTTTCTCCTACTAGACACAGAAAGAAATGTGAATTTTCTCCTATGGTATACAAGGCCCGTTCCTAACCCACACCAACCATACTGAACAGCTTTGTTTTTCTGATGCTATGTTTTTGCATAGATTTGGCTTTGCACCTGTTATTGTCTTTCCCTAGAAGGCCTTTCATCCCTTGTTTGTCCATAAGCAACTCCTCTGTCTTTCCAAAACTCATCAATTACTTGAAGCTTATACTTATTTCCTCAGGTATCACTGAGTATGCTGTTCTTTCCACACATTCTGTTTAAACTATACTTGTTACAAGGTACTATAATTGTAATATTGCAAAATTACCTTCTATATTAAAGTGTTCTTATTAGAACTGAAGTGCTTAACTCCTCAGAACTTAACAAAGTATCTGGGACATCGTAAGGGCTCCAGGATTATACAGGATCATGTAATATATAGATTGGAAGGATTAGAAACCAGAGTAAGGAAAGTAAGTTAATTTTTATTGTAATAGTCCAGGCATGATGTAATTATGGACTGAACTAGGGTCTTGGCAGGAGGGATGCACAGAAAAGAATGAGTGCCAGAGGCATTAGGAAAGAAGAAACATGAAAACTTGTCCACTGAGTGAGTGTAGGGGGAGAGGATGACTGTAAGCCATCAAGATGGGAGGATGAAGAAAGCAAGGCAACATCATTAAAAGAGAGCAGTACACCAAGATGAGAAACAGAAGAGGTTAGTAGTTTCTGATATGTTGTTCTTATGACTTCTACCTCTATGTAGAAGTGCCTCCTAGGGAGTTTTAAAGACGGGTGGGAATCTCCAGGATGGAGTCAGAGTTGATACAATACGTTTAGAGGTTTTCTGTCTAGTTTTCTGGGTAACTTTTCTCATGGCTGCAGCCATGGAAATGGATGATTCTCTACTCTCTCTCTCTTTTACTCTTTCTCTCTCTCTCTCTCTCTCTCACACACACACACACACACACACACATACACACACGTGCGGGAAAATAAAGAAAGGAAAGAAAAGGACTGAGAAAAAATGCTGTGGCGAATGTCCAAATTTCTTTGGAGAGCTAGAAAGAGGGGATACAGAAGGCAAATTAGAAGGTGTGGTCAGAGACGCAGGATGAGAAATAAGAAATAACATTTACACAGACACTGAGGAGAAAAAAAATGCCAATAAGAAAGGCTGACCTGCGGTGCAAATATTGCAAAAGGCAAAGGAAAATAAAGACTCAGAAATCACTGGACTTGATAAATTTCAGTAGAATCTTCGAATAGTCTTTTTTGGTAAAGCAATGGAGGAGAAAGACTGAGAGATTTTTATGAATAAATGGCCAGAGAAAACTTTGAGGCAGTAACCCACCCTCTCAAAAATGTGGTGTGAAAACTGTGAGTAAAAGCAGCAGTTGTAAAGAATACTAGGATCATTCATTTAATGCATTTATTTAGGTGCCAGTCACTACTATGTTGTAGAAGAATATATTAGGAATAAAATAGATATTAGAGTGATGAAAAGAAAAAAAAACTAGTATAAATTTAGTGACTTTCATGTCCCAATAATGTGTTAGAGACATTTGCACATATTAACTGATTCCATATATGATACTTGGCACCTAGTAATTGGTCAATATATATTTAATTCTCACAAATTTCGAAAGTAGCAATTCTTAACTCCACTTTTACTGATGGATACACTGAGCCTTAGAGACACTAAAATGACTTTCCTAAGTCATGTAAGTAAATAAAGGAACCAGAGCTCAATACCAGATATTCTGAGCATTTCTATAGGGATAAAGGTATGATCAAGGAAAGAAGGATTACCTGAAGATCCAGAGCAAAATGTAGTAACTTTTGAATTAATGATTTGAGGGAAATCGAATGGGATGGGATTAGGAGCACAGAGAAAGGGATTTGCCCTTGAATGTCAACCCTGTTGATACAGTTTTGTGACTTTCTCCAATGTTATGACATAAAAGAATTAAAAGTGAGGTTTTGAATGGAGATTTGGTCAGTTGGAGAAAAAAAAGGAATATATTTCTATAAGAGCTAAATTCTGGAATAGGTGTCTGGGAAACAAAGATATAAACTAGATAAAGATATAAACTAGATAAGCTAGTAATTAATGCAGGCTGGTTTACTAGAAGGGAAAATATTAAAAGTTATGTAAAGGGTTTAACTCAAAATAAGTATTCCATCCATTAAAATGCATAACTTGATCACACTGGTAGAAAGAAGAATATAAATAAATATTTCTTGGGTAGCTGCTGTGTAAAAGATCATGTTAGACCATATGGGAAAATTAACATCACACATAAAAGGTTGTGCTTTTAGAGAGTCCATCAGTAGTTGGGTAAATGACTTAAATATGTAATACTTAAATAGTCAATATAAAAATTAATACATAAAAGCTCTGTTAACCAGAGGAAAAAGTGGATTTTCTCCAGGATTCCATGAATAGCAAGGAGTGATTAACATCTAAAATATATATTCCATTAAAAACATATCAAGCCAGAGTAAATAAGATTTAGGTTGGCATAACAACTTACTATTCTGTGAAAATATTTTTCATTTAAGTTGTAATATTTGTCTGTCAATTTAAAGTGAACATAATAGTTTTTTGCAAGATAAAAATGGCATGGATTTTTATCATATCTGACTATATGATGGCACAGTCGTTTGAAGGCTTTTCACCGATGGGTTTTAGCCCGGGGACTCTTGGCTGGCCATGGCTGCTTTGACAAAGAGAGTATTATGGAAGTGATTCTACGCCGTTTCAAGGCCTGGCCTTTAAGAGCATTAGCAGCTTTCACCTGAGGTCCTTGTAACCCAGAGGTTCTTCTACCATATAAAGAAGTCCAACTACCCTGCTGAAGAACCACACTGAGAAGCTCTGAGATCGCATGATCAGAGAAGGGGTCCAACTGAGCCTAAAGTTCCAGCCATCCCTGCCAAGCCACCAGGCATGCGAGTGAAGCCATCTTGGACCCTCTAGGACAGAGTCACCAGGTAAATACCATAAGTGACACTAGTCAACCACAAGAAGCAGAAGAATCTCCCACTGACCCGTGCCCTAATTCCTCAACTACAAAATAATGAGATACAATAAAAATATAAATAAAATGAATAAGATAAAATTTTAGAACAATACATAAAATCATTATTGTTTAATCCTAATTTTAGGCATAGTTGGTTATTCAGCAATAGATAACCACAATTGGGCTATGAGTTAATGCTACAGAATTTCAGCAAAATGAAGCATTGTGTGCATTTAGTCCAAAGACTAACGTTTAATGAGAAAAATAATTAAAATTTACAAAGAAAAATGTACCTGATAACTGCATTTGTTGAAGCATCAGCATCTGAGGCATTTACCAATAAAACATCTGTCCCCGTTGGGTCATCTTCAGGAATTGTTGTGAAATACATTTTACTGGCAAAAGTGGGGACATTGTCATTGACATCATCCACTATGACATTGATAGTTCCAGTTCCGGTCAGGGCAGGGGATCCTAGAAGGAAAAGAAAATCAAGTCTTAATGTTCATAAATAACAAAAATAATAGCAAACTTAACAATTAGCTGTAGACAGAACTACGGAAGAGAATTTAGAAAACATCCCAAAGTAAAATTTGTGAACACATAGGCAAGTGATTGAGTGATTTTTTAGTGTTGTTACAAGAAAAAAAAAAATTTATTTAGGGACTAGTATCCCAACTCTTTCCTAGTGATACTGCACAAAAGGAATACATCAACCTCTTATTCTATTTTAAAGGTGCTGATTCAGCAATGCAGAACACAACAATATCATTTAAATGCCACAAAAGAGGCACTTACAGTAAAGTAGCTCAAGCCAGATTTGGAGAATACGCCTGGGCCTGGAATAGCTGGCCAGCTGACAAGGCAGAGTTAAAAACTGTATTCCTAGATGTGACTCTCAATGTTATTGTCAACAAAATTCAACTGGGCTTCTGAGGCCTTTAAATCCCCTTTTCTGTACTAACCAATATTTGTTTGCAGAAATCTTAAAGAAGAAAGCTTCAAGTTAACATCAAAACTCTTCCACTTGCTGGAAATAACACTATGTCAATGAGCTGACTTGAAATCATTTTTATTGCATTTACTTAATATTTAAGGTAAATGTGAAACAATTCATTTTTTTTTCCTGTTCCAGTTCCGTTATCAGCATATGGTGAAAACCTAGCATTTAACAAAATCTTGGAGTACATGATCTGTACTACACAAGGTTAGCAGACTCTGTGGTGAAGATCAGATGATATATTTGGTTAGACTCTGTGGGTTGTCCCACAGGTAAATGGCAAATCATCTGTCCTTAGCTGTGTTTTCAAAATTAGTTTTCAAACTTTAATTTCTCTAAATAGAAATAATGAAAGTCTGTTTAACTGTATTTATGTACAATAAAATAAAGCCCTGGATACTCTCACTTTCTGTTTAAGATACTATTCTTTCTCCCATAAAATTATCTCCTGTTAAACGAAGTTTAAATTCTACTTATTTCCAGTACTCAACATTTTGTAAATAAAGCCATTCATTCTCTCGCTCATTTGTTTCTCTGTAAAATGTTTATGGAGTAGCTCTTTAGTATCAGGATGGTGTTGAGATTCACAGCCTTCCAATATTATTTTTTCATAATAATATTCTAGTGATTTGCTAGTATTTCCTTACTACTATTCAAACTTTTTCCTATTAGATTGTTATTATTGATGGCATAGTACCAATCAGCTTTTATGCTCAAATGTATAGGAACCAAAATCAACAGACTAGAAAATTACGGAATGCAGTGGTTTTAGTGATATGGTATTTTTGTGCTCTATGTAAGGAAGCTCAAATTCTACGTTAGATAAAAAATGTGTAAGACCACTTGAACTGGGCAGTGTAATGAGGCATGATACCTCCCGGAAACCTATGCAATTAAATTTAGGCTGCAAGCTGACCTTTGTTGCCATATATATCCTTCTCCGTGACATAATTTATATTAAGCATTCCATTTACATTAACATATTTTTAAATTCATGACTGCAGAAATCCTACTTTTTAGGTGTTTGATTTTACATTAAAGGAAAGAAAACTAGTTCTCACTTTTTGCTTTTTTTGTACAATCGACTACAAATGTTAAAATACTGTAATTGCCTTTTTACTAGTAATTGCCTTTTTACTAGTCACTTAAACAATGGTAGGCTGATGTCACAAACATTTCACACCCAGAATAGATCTGGAAGTGTTATAAACACTGAAGGAGGAAGCACATTAAAATAATACATTTTAAATCTCACTCAACATATTAATAATGATAATTGCAAATATTTACTGAGTCTTTAGGTATTCAAGTACTGGTTGAAGAAGTTTACTTGCATTGTCTAATCTTCATAAGTTAGTACAACTCTTATCTCCATTTTATATATAAGTAAATTGAGAGAAAGGCTGAACAACATTTTTAGGGCCACAGACTTAGTGGGGAATGGAGCTGGGATTTGACTTGAATGCGGAGCTGTTGACTACTGGCAAAAAGCCATAAGGTGTTAGCAGCTGGACAGGTACTGCTCAGTGAGATGCTCTGGGACCCTGGGCAAGCCGATCCCCGAGAACAGCACGAGGCACAAGCTAGAGAAAAAGGTCCCTCTGTGAGGGACCCTAGCTATTGTCGAGGTTGTTTGTGGAGCATTTGGAGACAACAGTCTGGTCATGAATTTTGAATTTTTCATAGCACATGTTAAAACCAAAATCAATTTTTCTGGGGTATTATTTTTGGCCAATGTTTGGCCTAAAGCTCTTGAATGTGTTTAATTACATACAGTTTGATGAAATGGAAGTTAATGATGTGAATGATGTTAGTATTTCTCCCACTGGTTGCATTAAAAAAAATAACTAGAGGATATCTGTGCTTTTGTGTGGACAGAAGGGGATATCATGGGAAGGAGGCTGTACATCTGATGAATTGAGAGAAGGGATAACTAAATCAATGTCCCAGAGGACATGAAGGGCTCTTTTATCTCTTTTATTGACATTGTACTCCACTCACTAAATCTGTCTCCTTATATGCAAAATGGGAATAATGAAAATAGGACCTACCTCAAAAGAGGTGTTGAGGGGAACGTAACATGCTTAGGATAGTGGCTGGTACATAGTTGAAATGTATTCTATAGCACTCTTTGTTGTTGTACTTGTTTTAGAAACAAAAAAATGGAACATTGACCTTTTAAAGGTCCATTTTTAATCCTACAGATTTCTGTGTCATTAGTCCTCAGGATTTTTGTTCCTCCACAAAACTTTCAAGTCAATCCGATGATAATATTATTCAGGAAAAGATTTGGAATCATTCTTTTCTTTTAATGATTTTTTTGTAGTTATAAGTATATGAGATACTCAGCTTTCAAAACTTTCACAGCTTTGTGGAAGACGTTGAATTGAAAGTTTAAAAATGCAAAATCTAAAAATTTACAGTGAGAGTTTAAAGAAGACCTGAATATGTCTGATATGCTCTCTAATCAACAGTGTTTAAACTTGTTAAGAAATAACACAGTACTGCCAAACAAAGGTTTCATCTTTGGTATTCTAAAGTGTCTGATGACACACATATGGAAAACCTCATAAAATGATGTCTAACTCATTTGGTCAGGAACATGTGATTTCTTTCCTTGTCTATAAACTACATAAATATTGTTGCTAATGTGTTTTATGAATTAGTAAGCAAAAAGAACAAAACATTGTTTACCCAGGAAAATATTCAGCAAGTTCAATCTCCATACCAGAGAATAATTTTTTCACAAGATCTTAAAAGCGCACCAGTGACAACAGATGGGCCTGGCTTGAGAAATGGCCCCATAGGTAATCCCATATCCACATGGGACATCTTCTTAAGCCAAGAACCATGCCCAGAGTCCCCTTTTCTCTTCTTATTAGCAGCCACAGCCCACTTTCAAAGCACTTGGGGTTCTTCTCTTCCTATTTTCTTCAAGAATTGATAGAGTGAAGCACAATCTCTACAGCGGTCTCACTTTCTTGTTGCCCCAGGGGATGTGCATGAAGGTCTTATTTACCTTTTAAAGTTTTACAAGGAAACTTCACAAAGACAACATTCTACATTTCTAAGTCTTTTACTGAGATTTAACTTACTCCGAACTCTGCCTCGGAGTGGCAGAGTTGAAATGAAATGAAATAAACATTTTTCATTTATTCTTGGGGGTGGGGCTTTCCATCGCACACCTCACTCCAGCCTCAGACTTATCCACTATAGCAGGAGCTCCACAAGGCCCTTCCTCTCAGCTTTAGGCAGGGAGATGAAATCAAGGGACAAAAAGCAGCAATGCCCCTGGATTTCAAGTGAGTAAGCCTCATCTCTACACACTCTTCTCAGATGAAGGACACAAATTCCCTAGTCCTTGGTCCACACAGATTTTAGTGCTTCCTCGTCTCCTAATGGAGTGATGAAGTCTTGTTTTTGTTGTTGTTCTTGTTGCTTTTCTGTGTTTGTTTGCTTGTTTTTGAACCCTTCCTCTTAACTCTGTGAAAAAGTGGTCCTGGTGCTTATGTTCCTGTTTCCCCACATCCTTTTGGTTATAGCCCATGTGAAGTGCTGCATGATGTTCACTATTACTTTATCTTTGGTCCAGAACTTTCTGCTGGTTCCAGAGTCTCAATATTAGTATGTCAAAAACTCAAGTCTTAATTATTCTGTGTAAACTTAGCCCACATATTTATATATAAATTGAAAAACATTTGTGCAAATACATATACACATATATATTTATAGATACCTATTATTGAACATTTATTTGATAACAGATATATGTATGAGTATCTTATATATGTATTACTCATTTAATATACAGATTCATGAAGTAAGTATTACTATTTAATTTTTTAAATAAAGAACTTTAGACCCAAAGAATTTGAGCAACTTATTTACATTCAGCCATAGTGGCAGAAGGAAATCAGTTTTGAACTCTTAAAAAAAATATCTTTTCTCAGTTCATTAGGCTCAGATAAAAGTATGCCACTCTTATTGCACATTTTTACTCTATATTATTATTCTTATCAATGTACTTCTGCCATATTCTCTATTAAGTTACAAACTAATTGAGAGAAGAAATAATTGTTTAATTCATCTTTATATAAAACCATAATGCATACCAATAGACCTTGTCCTCAATGTTTATTAACTTCTCCTTTGACTCAATGTATGGAAATCTGATCTAGTGACTACATGGCTGAAAGTTCAAAAAGCTGAACAGTTCTAGAAATGTACATCTGGGAATATAGGTTTTAGCCTATGGCCAGGGTCAGAGAACAAGACTGTCGACAAAGGTCAAAGTTTTGGAGATAGTCTACTACTTATAACAGAGGGTCCCAATTAATCCTGAATCCCATGAGAAGAATCAGAATACCAGGGGCCAATGTTTAGCTTGGAGAGATCTGATAAGGATGAATTATATAGGTAGTGGCGTACTAGGGCAAGATTACTCGATTTCATCTGGAATTGATTTATGAGAACCAGAGGCAAACAGAAAGAAGAGGGAGGATGTAATGACACAGGCTGCTGGTAGAAGACAGTGAGCCAGTGAAAGAGGTTGAAGAAACAAATGAAATAAAAGGACAAGATCTCAGAAATTTATAATTGTAGATGTCAGGAGGGTACAGTGGACATTTGAAATACGATCAGAGGTCAGATGATAAAATGAACTTTAAATTTAATTTATATTAAATTAAAATTTATATTTTAATTTGAACTTTAAATTTAAATTTAAAGTTTAATGAGTAACTTTAAATTTACTTTAAATTTACTTTAAACTTTAAATGAGTAAATTTAAATTTAAATGAGTAAATTTAAATTTAAATGAACTTTAAATTTAATTTATATTAAATTAAAATTTAAATTAAAATTTCATATATGAAAATTATATGTATTGTATACATCATAATCTGTGTATATATGTATATATATATAAATAAAATAAATATAGGTAAATTGATAGGAACCTTCTGAAATTTTTAGAGCAAATAGAAAAAAATACGTATGATTCTGAAAAGCACTTTTTAAAATGTGCAAAAACACATCTCACACACAAACGCATACACACACACACGCACACACACACACACACACACACACACAGACTGTTCACAGCTTAATCTTCTGATAGTCCATTATAATTGGGAAGTTCCAAGCCTCGTCTGAGTCATATTTTATACTCTTATTTGGGAAATGATTAAACTGGTATTGCCTTTTAACACTAGTGGCCTAAAAAGATCAAATATATCAAAATAGGGCTTCTCTGGTGGCGCAGTGGTTGAGAGTCCGCCTGCCAATGCAGGGGACACAGGTTCGTGCCCCGGTCCAGGAAGATCCCACATGCCGCAGAGGGGCTGGGCCCGTGAGCCATGGCCGCTGAGCCTGTGCGTCCGGAGCCTGTGCTCCGCAACGGGAGAGGCCACAACAGTGAGAGGCCCGCGTACCGCAAAAAAAAAAAAAAGTTCAAGGAAACTTAAAATAAGATTTTAAAAAGAGGAGACCTTCAAGATGGAGGAGGAGTAAGACGCAGAGATCACCTTCCTCCCCACAGATACACCAGAAATACATCTACATGTGGAACAACTCCTACAGAACACCTACTGAATGCTGGCAGAAGACCTCAGACTTCCCAAAAGGCAAGAAACTCCCCACATACCTGGGGAGGGCAAAAGAAAAAAGAATAAACAGAGACAAAAGAATAGGGATGGGACCTGCACCAGTGGGAGGGAGCTGTGAAGGAGGAAAGGTTTCCACACCCTAGGAAGCCCCTTCACTGGCAGAGACGGGGGTGGCGGGGGGAAGCTTCGGAGCCATGGAGGAGAGCGCAGCAACAGGGGTGCAGAGGGCAAAGTGGAGAGATTCCCGCACAGAGGGTCAGTGCCCACCAGCACTCACCAGCCCGAGAGGCTTGTCTGCTTGACCACCAGGGCAGGCAGGGGCTGGGAGCTGAGGCTCGGGCTTCGGAGGTCAATTCCCAGGGAGAGGACTGGGGTTGGCTGCACGAACACAGCTTCAAGGGAGCTAGTGCACCACAGCTAGATGGGAGGGAGTCTGGGAAAAAGTCTAGAACTGCCTAGGAGGCGAGAGACCATTGTTTCAGGGTGTGCGAGGAGAGCAGATTCAGAGCACCACCTAAACGAGCTCCAGAGATGGGCATGAGCTGCAGTTATCAGCGCAGACCCCAGAGATGGGCATGAGATGCTAAGTCTGCTGCTGCAGCCACAGAGAAGCCTGTGTGCAAGCACAGGTCACTATCCACACCTCCCCTCCTAGGAACCTATGGAGCCCACCACTGCCAGGGTCCTGTGATCCAGGGACAACTTCCCCAGGAGAAAAATTGGCGTGGCTCAGGCTGTTGCAATGTTACATGAGCCTCTGCAAGCCACAGGCTCGCCCCACATACCGTACCTCTCCCTCTCCCCGGCCTGAGTGAGCCAGAGCCCCTAATCAGCTGCTACGTTAACTCTGTCCTGTCTGGGCGGGAAAGAGACGCCCTCTGGCGACCTACACACAGAGGCGGGGCCAAATCCAAAGCTGAACCCTGGGAGCTGTGCGAACAAAGAACAGAAAAGGAAATCTCTCCCAGCAGCCTCAGGGGCAGCGGATTAAATCTCCACAATCAACTTGATGTACCCTGCATCTCTGGAATAGCTGAATAGACAACAAATCATCCCAAAATAGAGGCGGTGGATTTTGTGAGCAACTGTAGACTTGGGGTTTACTGTATGCTACTGACTGGTTTCTGGTTTTATGTTTATCTTCGTTTAGTATTTAGAGTTTATTATCATTGGTCGATTTGTTTATTGATTTGGTGGCTCTCTTCCTCCTTTTTTTTTAATATATATAGATATATATTTTTTTTCCTTTTTCTCTTTTTGTGAGTGTGTATGTGTATGCTTCTGTGTGAGATTTTGTCTGTATAGCTTTGTTTTTACCATTTGTCCTAAGGTTCTGTCTGTCCATTTTTGTTTCTTGTTCTTTTTTTTCTCTTTCTGTATAGTTTGTAATGCTTGTTATCATTGGTAGATTTCTTTTTTGGCTTGGTTACTCCCTTCTTTCTTTTTTTTTTCTTTATTACTTTTTAATATTTTTATTTTTAATAATTATTTTTTATTTCAAAAACTTTATTTTATTTTATTTTACTTTACTTTATTTTTTCTTTCTTCTTTCTTTCTTTCTCCCTTTTCTTCTGAGCCATGTGTCTCACAGAGTCATGGTACTCAAGCCAGGTGTTAGGCCTGTGCCTCTGAGGTGGGAGAGGCAAGTTCAGGACATTGGTTCACCAGAGACTTCCAGGCTCCACGTAATATCAAACAGCAAAAGGTCTCCCAGAGATCGTCATCTCAGTGGTAAGACCCAGCTCCACTCAATGACCAGCAAGCTACAGTGCTGGACACCCTATGCCAAACAACTAGCAAGACAGGAACACAACCCCACCCATTAGCAGAGAGGCTGCCTAAAATCATAATAAGGTCACAGACACTCCAGAACACACCAACAGAGACGGTCCTGCCCACCAAAAAGACAAGATCCAGCCTCATCCACCAGAACACAGGCACTAGTCCCTTCCACCAGGAAGCCTACACAACCCACTGAACCAACCTTAACCACTGGGGGCAGACACCAAAAACAACAGGAATTACAAACCTGCAGCCTGCGAAAAGGACACCCCAAACACAGTAAGTTAAGCAAAATGAGAAGACAGAGAAACACACAGCAGATGAAGGAGCAGGGTAAAAACCCACCAGACCAAACAACTGAAGTGGAAATAGGCAGTCTACTTGCAAAAGAATTCAGAGTAATGATAGTAAAGATGATCCAAATCTTGGGAACAGAATGGAGAAGATACAAGAAATGTTTAGCAAGGACCTAGAAGAACTAAAGAGCAAACCAACAATGATGACCAACACAATAAATCAAATGAAAAATTCTCTGGAAGGAATCAATAGCAGAATAACTGAGGCAGAAGAACAGATAAGTGACCTGGAAGATAAAATAGTGGAAATAACTACTGCAGAGCAGAATAAAGAAAAAAGAATGAAAAGAATTGAGGACAGTCTCAGAGACATCTGGGCCAACATTAAATGCACCAACATTCGAATCATAGAGGTCCCAGAAGAAGAAGAGAAAAATAAAGGGACTGAGATAATATATGAAGAGATTAGAGCTGAAAATTTCCTTAATATGGGAAAGGAAATAGTCAATCAAGTCCAGGAAACGTAGAGTCCCATACAGGATAAATCCAAGGAGAAACACACCAAGACACATATTAATCAAACTATCAAAAATAAAATACAAAGAAAAATATTAAAAGCAGCAAGGGAAAAGCAACAAATAATATACAAGGTAATCCCCATAAGGTTAAGAGCTGTTCTTTCAGCAGAAACTCTACAAGCCAGAAAGGAGTGGCAGGACATATTTAAAGTGATGAAAGGGAGAAACCTACAACCAAGATTACTCTACACAGCAAGGACCTCATTCAGATTCGATGGAGAAATTAAAACATTTACAGACAAGCAAAAGCTAAGAGAATTCAGCACCACAAAACCAGATTTATAAAACATGCTAAAGGAACTTCTCTAGGCAGGAAACACAAGAGAAGGAAATGACCTACAATAACAAACCCAAAACAATTAAGAAAATGGTAATAGGAACATACATATTGATAATTACCGTCAATGTAAATGGATTAAATGTTCCAACCAAGAGACATAGACTGGCTGAATGGATACAAAAACAAGACCTCTATATATGTTGTCTACAAGAGAGCCACTTCAGACCTAAGGACACATACAGACTGAAAGTGAGGGGATGGAAAAAGATATTCCAGGCAAATGGAAATCAAAAGGAAGCTGGAGTAGCAATTCTCATATCAGACAAAATACACTTTAAAATAAAGACTATTACAAGAGACAAAGAAGGACACTACATAATGATCAAGGGATCAATCCAAGAAGAAGACACAAAAATTGTAAACATTTATGCACCCAACATAGGAGCATCTCAATACATAAGGCAAATGTTAACAGCCATAAAAGGGGAAATTGACAGTAACACAGTCATAATGGGGGAATTTAACACCCCACTTTAACCAATGGACAGATCATCCAAAATGAAAATAAATAAGGAAACACAAGCTTTAAATGATACATTAAACAAGATGGACTTGTTATTTATAGCACAACCATCCAAAAACAACAGAATACACTTTCTTCTCAAGTGCTCATGGAACATTCTCCAGGATAGATCATATCTTGGGTCACAAATCAAGCTTTAGTAAATTTAAGAAAATTGAAATCATATCAATTATCTTTTCCGACCACAACGCTATGAGACTAGATATCAATTACAGGAAAAGATCTGTAAAAAATACAAACACATGGAGGCTAAACAATACACTACTTAATAACCAAGAGATCAGTGAAGAAATCAAAGAGGAAATCAAAAAATACCTAGAAACAAATTACAATGAAAACACGACAACCCAAGACCTATGGGATGCAGCAAAAGCAATTCTAAGAGGCAAGTCTATAGCAATACAATCCTACCTCAAGAAACAAGAAACATCTCAAATAAACAGCCTAAACTTACACCTAAAGCAATTAGAGAAAGAAGAACAAAAACACCCAAAGTTAGCAGAAGGAATGAAATCATAAAGATCAGATCAGAAATAAATGAAAAAGAAATGAAGGAAACAAAAGCAAAGATCAATAAAACTAAAAGCTGGTTCTTTAAGAAGATAAACAAAATTGATAAACCATTAGCCAGACTCATCAAGAAAAAAAGAGAGAAGACTCAAATCAATAGAATTAGAAATGAAAAAGAAGTAACAACTGACACTACAGAAATACAAAGGATCATGAGAAATTACTACAAGCAACTATATGCCAAGAAATTGGAAAACCTGGAAGAAATGGACAAATTCTTAGAAAAGCACAACCTTCTGAGACTGAACCAGGAAGAAATAGAAAATGTAAACAGATGAATCACAAGCACTGAAATTGAGACTGTGATTAAAAATCTTTCAACAAACAAAAGCTCAGGACCAGATGGCTTCACAGGTGAATTCTATCAAACATTTAGAGAAGAGCTAATACCTCTCCTTCTCAAACTCTTCCAAAATATAGCAGAGGGAGGAACACTCCCAAACTCATTCTATGAGGCCACAATCAACCTCATACCAAAACCAGACAAAGATGTCACAAAGAAAGAAAACTACAGGCCAATATCATTGATGAACATAGATGCAAAAATCCTCAACAAAATACTAGCAAACGGAATCCAACAGCACATTATATGGATCATACACCATGATCAAGTGGGATTTATCCCAGGAATGCAACAATTCTTCAATATATGCAAATCAATCAGTGTGAGAAACCATATTAACAAATTAAAGGATAAAAACCATATGATCGTCTCAATAGATGCAGAAAAAGGTTTTGAAAAAATTCAACACCCATTTATGATAAAAACTCTCCAGAAAGTAGACATAGAGGGAACTTACCTCAACATAATAAAGGTCATATATGACAAAACTAGGTCAACATCATTCTCAATGGTGAACAAAATGAAACCATTTCCACTAACATCAGGAACAAGACAAGGTTGTCCAGTCTCACCACTATTATTCAACGTAGCTTTGGAAGTTTTAGCCACAGCAATCAGAGAAAAAGAAAAAAAAAAGGAATCCAAATCGGAGAAGAAGAAGTAAAGCTGTCACTGTTTGCAGATTACATGATACTATACATAGAGAATCCTAAATATGCTACCAGAAAACTACTAGAACTAATCAACGAATTTCGTAAAGTAGCAGGATACAAAATTAATGCACACAAATCTCTTGCTTTCCTATACACTAATGATGAAAAATCTGAAAGAGAAATTAAGGAAACACTTCCATTTACCATTGAAACAAAAAGAATAAAATATCTAGGAATAAACCTACCTAAGGAGACAAAAGAGCTATATGCAGAAAACTATAAGACACTGATGAAAGAAATTAAAGATGATACAAACAGATGGATAGATATACCATGTTCTTGGATTGGAAGAATCAACGTTGTGAAAATGACTATACTACCCAAAGCAATCTACAGATTCAGTGCAATCCCTATCAAACTACCAAAGGCATTTTTCACAAAACTAGAACAAAAAGTTTCACAATTTGTATGGAAACAAAAAAGACCCCGAACAGCCAAAGCAATCTTGAGAAAGAAAAACGGAGCTGGAGGAATCAGGCTCCCTTACTTCAGACTATACTACAAAGCTACAGTAATCAAGGCAGTAAGGTACTGGCACAAAAACAGAAATATAGATCAATGGAACAGGATAGAAAGCCCAGAGTAAGCCCACGCACATATGGTCAGCTTATTTTTGATAAAGGAGGCAAGAATATACCATGGAGAAAAGACAGCCTATTCAATAAGTGGTGCTGGGAAAACTGGACAGCTGCATGTAAAAGAATGAAATTAGAACACTCCTTAACACCATATACAAAAATAAACTCAAAATGGATTAAAGACCTAAATGTAAGGCCAGACACTGTAAAACTCTTAGAGGGAAAACACAGGCAGAACACTCTTTGACATAAATCACAGCAAGATCCTTTTTGACTCACCTCCTAGAGAAATGGAAATAAAAACAGAAACAAACAAATGGGCACTAATGAAACTTAAACGCTTTTTCACAGCAAAGGAAACCATAAACAAGACAAAAAAACAACCCTCAGAATGGGAGAAAGTTTTGCAAATGAAGCAAGTGACAAAGGATTAATCTTCAAAATTCACAAGCAGCTCATGCAGCTCAATATCAAAAAAACAAACAATGCAATCCAAAAATGCGCAGAAGACCTAAATAGACATTTCTCCATAAAAGATATACAGATTGCCAACAAACACATGAAAGGATGCTCAACATCACTAATCATTAGAGAAATGCAAATCAAAACCACAATGTGGTGCCACCTCACACTGGTCAGAATGGCCATCATCAAAAAATCTAGAAACAATAAATGCTGGAGAGGATGTGGAGAAAAGGGAACCTTCTTGCACTGTTGGTGGGTATGTAAATTGTTATAGCCACTATGGAGAACAGTATGGAGGTTCCTTAAAAAACTAAAAATCGAACTACCACATGACCCAGCAATCCCACTACTGGGCATATACCCGGAGGAAACCATAATTCAAAAAGAGTCATGTACCACAATGTTCATTGCAGCTCTATTTACAATAGCCAGGACATGGAAGCAACCTAAGTGTCCATCAACAGATGAATGGATAAAGAAGATGTGGCACATATATACAATGGAATATTACTCAGCCATAAAAAGAAACGAAATCGATTTATTTGTAGTGAGGTGGATGGACCTAGAGTCTGTCATACAGAGTGAAGTAAGTCAGAAAGAGAAAAACAAATACCGTATGCTAACACATATGTATGGAATCTTAAAAAAAAAGAAAGAAAGATGGTTCTGAAGAACTTAGGAGCAGGACAGGAATAAAGCCACAGATGTAGAGAATGGAGTTGAGGATACGGGGTGGGGGGGAGGGTAAGTTGGGACGAAGTGAGAGAGTGGCATGGACTTATATATACTACCAAATGTAAAATAGATAGCTAGTCGGAAGCTGCCGCATATCACAGGGATATTAGCTCGGTGCTTTGTGACCACCTAGAGGGGTGGGATAGGGAGGGTGGCAAGGAGACGCAAGAGGGAGGAGATATGGGGATATATCTATATGTATAGCTGATTCACTTTGTTATAAAGCAGAAACTAACACACCATTGTAAAGCAATTTTACTCCAATAAAGATGTTAAAAAAAAAAAGATTTTAAAAAGAAAACGTTTCAGGCAGATGCTCTATCAGAAAATACATCTTTAATAAGTGTAATGAATGAGCCTAACCATCTAATTAAAGTTCAAACTGCAGACATTTTACATTTGTTAGACCCTATAAATTAAACATACTTTCTTGAAACTTGAACAACTATTCAGCCGAAATAGTATTTTTGCTGAACTGAAATTTGTTGCTTTGCAACAAAGCCGATTTGTTCTTGCATGCAGTTCTTGCATTATATATTCATGTAACATAAAATTTACCTTTTTTACCATTTTTAAATGTACAGTTCGGCGGCATTAAGTACATTTATATTGTGGGCCACTTTTCAGTCTCATTTTCATAACATTACTAAGTTCTTTCTTTAGTTTTACTTGTCGCCTCTATTTAGTATAGGAATTTATATTAAGGAAATACAGTGTTTTTGATAAAGATTCCTGAGAAATGATTAAAAATAAAATGTTACCTAATGTGTATATACCTAATTTATATAAACATATTTATAAAACTAATTAGCAGTAATATATTATAAAATGAAAATTTTAAGATAAAAGCTGATGGTCATATTTAAAATGTTATATACTTACTTGCTTCAAGTATTTTCTGGATTTAAATCTAACCACATAATTTAATGTTAATATTGAATGGCTTTCAATACATTTTCAGGGAACGGCTTACTTACTGTGAGAAATATGCATTTACTGCATGCTACTGATGAACCTAGTGGCAGGGCAGGAATAAAGCCTCAGATGTAGAGAATGGACTTGAGGACACGGGGTGGGAGGGGGAAGCTGGGGCGAAGTGATAGTAGCATTGACATATATACACTACCGAATGTAAAATAGATAGCTAGTGGGAAACAGCAACATAGCACAGGGAGATCAGCTCTGTGCTTTGTGACCACCTAGAGGGGTGGGATAGGGAGGGTGGGAGGAAGGGTCTAGAGGGAGGGGATATGGGGACATGTGTATGCATGTGGCTGATTCACTTTGCTGTACAACAGAAACTAACACAGTATTGTGAAGCAATTATACTCCAATAAAGATCTACTTATAAAAAGAGTTTATAAAGTAATAAAATGTAATGGAAACTAAATATTGTATCCCCCACACAAAGCATGTCATGAGGAGTTACTTTTTGGAGAACATTTTAAAAGACAACCTCTCAACACACGTTGAAACTCTGAAATACGAGAGGCTACCACCAAATTTGAAATACAACCTGCTTCCTGCCTACTTGCCTACTGAAAATATCAAATTAATATATTATGGAATAATTATCAAGATAGGCCACAAAATAAGATCAAGTTTTGACAAGATAAAATTTAGCAGATTTTTGAAAAGAAAAAATTTCCTCATAGTAAGCTGACATTATTTTGTATTAGGTTTAATATTTATCCTTTAGGTAATATAAACATTCTCTTTAATACTTCAAATTGTTTGTTTCCATTTCAAGCTTGGGTTTCCTTTGTCTACTCAGATTTATAGCTTAAATTGAGTAAATGAAAAGTAGACTGAAATTATCAAATTTTAATTCTGTGCAACATGATGGCAATTCTAGATCTTATTTAGTGGAGTTTTGGAAGTTAGATCATCTTTCTTTTTGTATTTTTATCTTATGAATATACAAATGAAATTCTATGTAGGAAGAACTGTTCCTACTAAAGAGTAGCTGATTTAAAGAAAATTATTTAAATAAATGATTTATGATAATACTTAGTTGCTAACAGATTTTATACAAAAACTTACTAGAAATAAGAGGAAGTAAAACAATAACCAGTTATCAACCTTTGAAACAAAATTCTCATCTAAGACAAATACTCCAATGGAAATAACCAAAACTTCCTTCAACTTAAATATATAATTAAGTGAAATGCAAGTGATTTCTGGTAGTTGAAGATTACCCTAGCGCAATCTGATTTATGAAATCATTGGTGCCTTATGGAAAGTTCCCAAGCAATTTTCATTATTAAAAATGTTCTTCATAACAGACAAGGCAAGCTCTTCTTCAACATCTTCCCACAAATAACACTGACAAATGCAATCTTCCTGGAACAGTTAAAAAACAACTCTCTTCAGATCTAAAATATGATATGCCACATTTATGACCTCTCTTTTGATTATAGAGACATTTGCAATGCTGTGACCCTCTCAGCTGAACAATGTGACAGATAGTATTAATTTAAATGTCATCATATCCTCACCAAGAAAATAAAGCATAGTGATTAGCCCTTTTAGATTTTAGGATTAACTTTTGCAAAAGCATCATGTATCCCCTCCATCAAAAAGTAATTTCCAATCCCTGCATAAGAATGAAGTTTATTCCCTCTTTCAGTCAGATGATAAATGCCTTTAATTAGGAATGTTAATAACTGAACTTTTCCCCTCAGACCTATTAATTATGCTAACACATAGACAGTTCATTACCAGACTTTTTGGCCAAATCTATAGCCAGAATATCTCTATATTCCTTTAGTATATTAGACTGAGAACAGATAAATAAAGGTAATGTATTTAATTGGTACACAGATTAATCTCCCACCCCCAAATTAAATGTAAATACACATACAGCCCAATTGACTTATTGTATGTGCATGTATGTGTATATTGTACATACTGTATATTCTTAGTATAATATTTAACATTTGATTTGCACTCTATAAAACCCTTGGATATTCATTTCCTGATCTGATGAGAACAGCAATCCTTTGATTTTGAATTCATGAATATTTTTATTTTACTTGCTGTCTTAATGGCAGAGAGCCAAAATTTGTTTCTTTCCTTTTTTTTTTCCTTTGGTGCAAAAACCAGTGCTCTTTTTAATATAAAAATAATATTTAACCCAAAGATAATAAACTCTTTAAACATGTTTTACATAAGACATAATATGGTAGATGAACTAATATGTGGGAAACTGAGTAATGGTTAAAAAATGGTCTCCTTGATCAGGTTTAGTGGCTTCAAATCCTATTTCCACTGATTAACAGCTGCAGACCTAAATCAAGTTGCAAACCTTCTCAGTTTTGTTTTTGTTTTACTTTTAATCCCTAATATTGGAATCCAATTTACAAGGCAGTTATGAGATTAAATGAGATACTATAATACAAACTCTGGTATATACAAGCACTCAGCATGCACAGAATGAATATCCTCTAAAGTTTGACTGCCCAAGTTGTATCTCTACTCAAACATCTTTTCTGGGAACTAAGCTTTTATATCTATCTACCTGACATCTCCACTGGAGATCTCATGATGTCTAAAATACAATATATCCAAAAAATAATTAAGGATAATCCACCCTAAAAAACTTTTGTGGGACTTCCCTGGTCGCCCAGTGGTTAAGACTCTGTGTTTCCATGCAGGGGACGTGGGTCCCATCCCTGGCTGCCAGGGAAATAAGATCCCACATGCCGCGTGGCGCGGAGGAAAAAAAAAAAACTTTTGTTTTAACATCCCCAAATTTCTCTGGCCAATTTTCTAGGACTCATGATGGATTTGTCTCTTTTCCTAATGTCCTGTACCTCCAGTTCCATCATCAAGTCCTATTGGCTCAACCTTCAACATGGATAAAATATTAGCTCATTCACACCACCTCCACACTGTCTCTAATTTCAAACACTCTCAGGGATTTGCTGTCATGGCCTTTAAATCACCATCTCTATTCTCACTGCTGTCTTCACCACTGCCACAAAACCAGATCTCTTCTCCACAAAGCCAGATCTCTCCAAAATCCCCTGTCACTCCCCTGTCCAAAGCTTTAATGAGACTTGGCCTCACTCTTTGAATAAAATTAAAGCTCCTTACCCTGGCCTAAAAAGTTTAGATGATCCAGCCTCTGCCTACCTCATCTTCCAAGACTCTTCCTCTCTTTTACTCTGGTGCAGCCATCTACACCCTCTAGCTCTTCTTTAGATATAGCCAACTTGATCTCTGCCTCCGGGCTGTTTCATCTACAAGTTTACCCAGTTCTTCACCTTTCACTGTCCTGACTGCTATCAAAAATAATACCTCCAATTCCTATTTTGCTAGCCACTTAACCTGCTTCATTTAACTTCATAGCATCTCATATAACTCTAGGCCTACATATTATATTTTGTCTATCTTTCTGACTAGAATGTAACTTCTGTGAAGACAGAGACTGTCATTTTTTCCACCACTGTATCTGCAGTTCCTAGAAGAATACCTGGGAGAGACTGCTCCATAAATATTTTCTGACAAAACATTGTCAAGATGCTTTTTACACATCAATACAGCCCATAGAAGCATATGAGTCTCACTGACTCTAATCATAATTCACTCATAAGGTCTACTAAATTACCATCATAGCTTCGTTTTAATACATACAAAATGACAACTGGCAGGGATATTTGGCAATATTATCATCTTCGACCTGTAAAGTCTAATGAATTTTTTATATCTTCTCCTACTTAGCAATTTAATTTGAACAGTGCCTAAACTGAAGCTCATTTTCAAACAATCACTATTGAAATTACTGATTCCAATTGATTTGACTTACTTAAAATATTGTGAAACATTTATTTATGTACTTGGAAAAAGAAAAATAACCGTAGAACGTTTTGTTCATTAGAGTACAAGGAATAGCATAGAAGATGCAAAGAAGAAAAGCTTTCTTAAAATCGCGTTTTTGGAAATCTACGTTGTGCAGACAGTCATAAGATCCTGATTTTTTGGATACAGTATAAGTGAGCAAGAACTCGGTGGAAAGGCAGAAATCCTGGATGTTGCTCCTGACGCTGCCACCCTCCGGGTGTGCAAAGCTCTGGCAAATGGCCAAATTATCGCAGGCCTCAGTTCTGTTTCTCAAAAATAAAGGAAATGGACTGGCTCATCTCCAAGAAGTCTACTGGCTATGAAATTATCATTTTAAGTCAGATTTTTCTAGCTTAGAATTTTTTCATTTCTAGTTCTATTTTAAAATCCTTCCATATTACACACTGTGTTACAAATGCAATAACCCCTTATTGTCACATCATTTTGTTTTACTGCTTTCTTGTATATAATTCAGTTCCTTGCAAGAGTACTAGCAAATTTTAATGGCTCACAGACTCTGAATTTACTGGTGAGGGCAGAAGATCATCGAAGGTTAAAAAAAATTCTAAGAGACCTGGAAAATTACATATATAGATACATATCTGTTAGAATAGCTTGTCTAAATACCAAAATCTTCATAACAAAACTCAAAACAAGCAAAAGTTTTCATATTACATTAACGTGAAGAATCATAGGCCTCTAGTATCAAGCTATGTGAAGCCAAATACCACATATAGGATATATTTTATTGTAGCTAAAAAGGTGTTGGGTGGGGGCTTCCCTGGTGGCACAGTGGTTGAGAGTCCGCCTGCCGATGCAGGGGACACGCGTTCGTGCCCCGGTCCTGGAAGATCCCACATGCCGCGGAGCGGCTACGCTGGTGAGCCACGGGCCCGGAGCCTGTGCTCCGCAACGGGAGGCCACGACAGTGAGAGGCCCGCGTACCGCAAAAAAACAAAAAAAGAAAGAAAGAAAAAAGGTGTTGGGTATTTAGGAGATATGGAAGGCTCACATTTTTTTGCTTTTTGCTTTGGGAAGCCCAGATATAAGAGAATCGCCAAATGCTGAAACGCTTCAAAAGCACAGTGTCTGTTTATGCAGATTCTGAGTTAGTGAACCAGAGTAAGAAAAGGTAGGCAGCACAGCACAAAGTAGAGATAAGACCTACCTAGAAACATCTACAAGATAACAGAATTGAATAAGAGCCAGAAGGTTCAGGGGAGAGTCATGAGAATATAGCTCAAGCAGTATTTTAAGCATTTGAAAGTGAATTAAAGCCATAAAATGCTTCAGTGGGTCCTTACATATGACTGCAATTTATCACATCACACTAAACACTACACAGCCTTAAAACACTTGCACTGCTTTTCAAAGCAGGGGTCAATTTGAATGACCACAACCAATGCAGCAAAAACTTCTGGAATTTCAGCCGTGAGTTAAAAAATATTGGCACTTTTCCTTTTGGTAGTTCCCTTGAAAAATCTGCAAGCGATTAAATACATAATAACAAAATAAATATAAGTATGGTAAATGAATATGAAATAACAGTTACATATTAAAATAACAGGATGTTGATTAATTGATAACTAATTATCATCACTTTTCACACATTAAGTCATTCATTCATTCAATAAATGCTGTCAAGCAAGTGCTATGTGACAGGTTCTGTTCGGAGTGTTTCTGGGAATTCAGTTTTGAACAAGACTTAGGAAGCTTACATGCTACTGGAAGGATAGCAGCTATTGATGGGGTAAACAAACTATACATACTCAGATCCATTATGTTCTATATGAGCATATAATTTTAGACAGCAAGTAGTGTTAAGAAGAAACCACAACAAGCTAAAGTGATAGAGACGCTGGAGAGATGGGAAGTGGGACCCTAGATTGGTAGTCAGATAAGTCCTCTCTGAGAAGTTGACATTTTACCTAGAGGTAATGACAAAATGACCAAGACATGAATGGAAAACAAGTGCAAATGCAAAGGGCCAGGGGCAGGAAAAGGTTAGCATTTATAAAGGGGCCAGGTTAACTGGCACTGGCCATTTGCAATAAATGTTTAGCAACTGCTCTCCAGAAGCAAGTCACCTGATTTGTAAGTTTGCTGACTTCTGTGGTGTAAATACTCCTGCATTGGCCAATTTCAGCCAAACCAACATGAAGATACTGAACACAGAGTCGGGAGGTGACAATGGCCAATGGTGGCACATGATAACGGCAGCCAGGGGTTGGTGACAGAAGGAGTCAGATAGGTGGACAGAGGTCAGGTCATTTAATGCCATGTGGTCAATGGTAAGAAATATAGTTTTTCTTCTTGGAAATCATTGAAGGTTTTGTGGTTTTTTTAACATCTTTATTGGGGTATAATTGTTTTACAATGGTGTGTTAGTTTCTGCTTTACAACAAAGTGAATCAGTTATACATATACATATGTTCCCATATCTCTTCCCTCTTGCGTCTAAGTAAGCGACAGGGCATGACGATTTAAGTTATGGTTTTAAGGTTCATTAGTTGCTTGTTGGAGAAGGTACTGTGGGAAGAAATGCAATTAGGAAGCTCTCACATCAGCCCTGGCTTAGACTAAAGTGGTGGTAGTGGAAATGAAGAAAAGTGGATAAATTCAGGACATTTTTTGAGGCAGAGTCTACTTGTCAATGGACCTGTTGAATGCGGAGTACAGAGAAAGAGGAATGAAGAGTGATAACAAGGTTTATCTTTAGCAACTGTGAAATCAGGGACAGAGAACAATTTATGGAGATTAGGGTGGACAGAAGTCAAAAAATTTTACTTGGCCTTACTAAGCTTGAGATGTCCAGAAAGTATGTTGACTAATATTAATAGCTAAAATAAGTCATTTCCATATTTATTCCTGCCGATATGTTTTTCACATAGGAATTACTGTTGCCATTCTATAGATATGAACACAATGGTAACTTCTTCAAGGTCATGTACCTAGAAAGTGGCAGGGGTGGGATTTGAGCCTCTTTTTAACTATAAAGTTATGTATTTACCTTTAGGATATACTTCCATTTTGTAATTAATTCTTAGGATTGATTTTTGAAAGTATACTGCTCTGGGTTCCCTGATAATTCCCTGCTACTTGCTATATTTAAAACATATTCTTTTATTTATTGCACTTACGAGTAAATGGTAAGGAAAACTTTTGTAGGGAAGGGTCCTTGGGAACAGAATGCCAAACCATGTTAAGGACATTAACTGCTTTAGGGCCAGCTCCCCACTTAGAAGGAACCACAGAGAGCTGGGTTCTCTGCAGGTCCTGCATGACTATACCTAGTGAAGCCTCAACCTCCTAGGAGTTTCTACTTGGTACACATTTCTAGAAGAAGTAACAATGAGTAATACAGACTGAAGGCAGAATATCCACACTTTTCATTACACCAGTTAAACAAAATATCGCCTTTGAGTTATAGTCATTAAGTTAATCTTTAGTAAGTAAATCCTACAGGAAAAACAATGAGGTAGAATTATTATACTCTGTCCTAGTATTGTTACTTAACATTGTAACAGTCGGTCCCACACACATAGGATAGCGTGGTTGCAGCTCATTTTAAGCAGTAGACAGGAGTAGTCAGAGAGTTTCCAGATGTCCTACTCTATAGCCATGCAGTCAGTAAATAAAAATATGATGATAGTGGAATGTTAGTATTTTCTCCAAAAATATTCAAAGATTTAGAGATCCGCTGATAAAAGTAAGCTGCTGCTTCAATCACTGCCATATTGCCAAAGTTGACCCATCTCTGGGCTGCCATCAGGTAAGAATTTTAAAAGAGCAAAGCAAAAGTGATTTGTGAGCTAAGGAATAAAACTGTCAAATTTTTTCCTTCTTTAGAACACTGATGTTTCCCTGGTTCTTAGAACACTGCAAATTTGAGAATAACATCGCATCTGGGACCTAAAAGCTGCCATATTTTTCTGAATTTTCTCATGTCATCTACCAATTTGACTTTTAAATCATGGCAGTGAATAAGTATTCTAAATCCTGTGTTAGAGACTTCATTCCTGGAGTATAGGATTAAACTGCAGATTCTGAAACCCGATATCTGAAACTCTCACATTCTTCCATACAAGTGGATATCGATGATACCAAAAGTATACAAAGGAATTGACTAAAAAATTATGGTCACATATGAGTTTTAATAATCTTAAAAGCATCTAGTCAACTTACTTCACAATTTCTGATTGGTTTACATGTGATCTGTATGAAATGACCTTCAGACACCTAACTGAATACTTATACTCCTGTGGCCTCATAAGCACCAGTCCATTTCAAGGCAGCCCCCCAAAAAGCACTCATAAAAATCTGTGCTTTGGGGCAAAATTCAAGCAATTCTCTAATTTCCAAGACTGCCAAAATACTGTGACCAAGGCACCAGTGTCCCTGAATCTCATTTATGTCTCCCACCACGCTCCTAAGCACCATATTTAAAGGCCTGAATGACAAACTTCCAGGTACTTTCATTTTACTGATGATATGAATTTTCACTCTCTATAACTCTAACTCTCCTATCTCAATGTTGGGTAGAATATACACACACCTGGTCCTCACATGTTTCATTTAATGGCAACAGTCCTTCATAGAAATTAGAGTTGCACTTGCACTATTTGTCCTTATATTAAGAATTCTAGATCCCCAATTTTCCCAAGGATCGAGACCGATGGCATCAGGAATGCACACAGTTCAGCTCCCTGGAACCAGGACTTGGTTCTTGTGCAGTCTGCTCACTTAGACGAAGGCTCTATCGAACCTCCTACTTGCAAAAGTTCCTCCCAACAGGCTGACTCACCCATGAGTATTAGAAGAGAATAATTTTAACTCTATCATTTCAAGTTTTCTTTCTCTTTCTTCCTCCCTCCCTCCCTTCCTTCTTTCTTTTTCTTTCATTCTTTCTTTTTTTCCTAATGAAATGTCCCTTTTGTGCTGTCATATTGATGGAGAAACAGCATTACAAGTGGTGGTTAAGCTTGCTGGCTAGCCCACAAAGGCTTCCTTAACCATAATTTGTCTGAACTACAGTTTTTAACTGGTTAAGCACTCACTTACTATGAAATACATTCTTTGGAAGTTTGAAAAAAAATCTGATACCACAATAAAAATTTTTAATGTAGTAATGTATAAAATGTAAAAATATGAACTGCAATTTTTTAAAAATGCTTTTTAAAAGCAATTCAATTATATTTTCTAATAAGATACTTATGTAGTAAAGAACAGGGCAAATATTTCCAAGAATTTTAAAATGTTTAAAGTGCATGGATCACAATTGTTTTTTAAATCATTATATATGTGATGTGGTAGGCATATTTAGCAATTTAACATATGTTGTATCAATTAAACCTTGTAATAAAATATTTTGTAATTACTATTATCCCCATGTTACTGAGAAGGATACTGAGATTGAGAGAGATGATACTTTTTGCCTGAATCATGGAGAAAATTATGACAGAACCAGAATTCAAATCAAGATCAATTCATATTCAAAGCTTTTACCATTATATTATATTATATAGAATAGTATTGGGTTTACTTTGCAAATAAAATAATTTTGAAAATGAATATATTTTTCAAAATTTACTTTACCTCCACACTAAAACCTTCATATACACTAAACTTGGAAGTCAGATATGTTAGGGTCTGAATCCTGCTCTTCTACTTCTTGGAGGTGAAATCCTGGGCAAATTATTTAACCACTGTGAGGTGGGGCTTACTGTAAGTAAGGTGGAAATAAAAGCGCCAAAGTCTTTGAGATAATAAAGAAAAGTAATGTGTAGAAATGGGTTAATATCTGTAAAACCTGACAAACTGCATGACTCAGACTGCCAAATGTCAAAAAAACAAGCATTCCCTTCCCCTTCACAATATCCCCCCTTGGCTTTGTAGGCACACAAAAAGATTTTTAAATTCTCAGAATGATTTGATTGAAAACAGGCACTCTTGTTTAGATGATTACATTCCTTCTCTACCATGGCTTTTGACTTTAGAATGTTCCAAAGTACAAATCCTCTGATGGAGAACTTCTGTGGGTTGTGCCCTGCCCTGCACTGCATTCTCACAACCACAATCTGCTCCTCACCCTGGGATGACCTACTTGTGACACACCATCTCGTGCGGCAAGTTTTATAGTGACTGATGCCTTAGCGACCAGATTCCTGGTTCTGGTTTCTCCTCCCCCACCTGACCTCCACAAAGGCTGTTTTTGTGCGTGCCTAGAATTGACTGCACACATCCAGGAACTGGAGAGGAGAGCTGAGACTGGGGTGTTTTCGTAATAAAACCTTGGTTCTAAATATCTGACCCTCTACCAGTTTCTACTCCATTTCATCCTCTCTTCCCTCCAGGTGACTCTTGGATTGATTTGAATCAATACTGGATTGATTTGAACAATGTGGCAGTGACTGCATTTTTCACATGAAAATGCTTACCTACTGACCAAGAAGCACTGCCTACACATATAATGAAACATGCTTCAGATCAACTTGTTTAAGTTTTATGTGGTTACCACACTACATTCTGTTCATCGTTCTCTGGGATTTTATAGTTTGCATGAAATGTAATATGGTCATTCACAACCATTAAAAAATACAGAGAATAGTTCTTTCTTTCATAAAATAATAGTCTCAGATGATTATACTTCCAAAAGCAAATGGCAAATAATATACAGACAGAGCCACCTTGATTAATAAGCAATGGCACTATCATTTGAATACTTAACGTAAATTTATTATTACTCAATCTTAAAATCTCCTTTTTTAATGAGAAGCGGTAACATGAAATTGTATACTTCGAAACTGGTTATATATAAAAAATTGATATATTATATTCATCAAAAACGTTTCAACCACAGTAAAAACGGCTCATTTGAACATTCAGAATTGTTCTTCTATAGCAGGAGCCACATATTTACATGAATATACATATACAAAAAATGTCAGTCCTTTGAGGTTCAAACAAATCTGCCTTGGCTTAAAACAATTTCAACAAAATTTTAAAATATGTCAACATTACTAAATTCCTCAATACTTAAAATACTAAGTTGTGACAATTTTTATAAATGAGTGTTACATAAAGACAGTGTTTCATAATTCCCCAATACTTTTGTAGATCAATGGTTCATTCATCCAACCATTCATTCATTCATTCAAAAAATATTTAAGCAATACCTACTTTCTTCAAGGCATAATGGTTCTTTAACAAATTTTTAGTTGTTTCAGTTTTTAATTAGAAGTGATCAACACTTATGAATAGAGTCAATATATGCAAAATAATGTAGTGGTAAACAGTAACGTTCCTTTTTTGAATAGATTGTATTTTATGCTACTTGCTATACAATTTTATGTAATGACTATTTCCAAACACTAAAAGCTAACGTATGCTGCTTTTCTTTCTCTCCATGGTAGTCCATTCCACTGCTATCTCAGTGAGAACCCAGGGCTCTCACCGCTCTCTTTGGAGCTCTGTGAGGCTTCATCAAATGCTTATTATGACTACTTACAATTTTGCAGAACCTAAAGGACTAATGAAGTAAAACTCTGGACCCACTCTCTTATCTCCATGACCAGTTAGAACAATTTGGATGTTTTCAAAGCTAAAGTATTGGGTTGGCCAAAAAGTTCGTTTGGGTTTTGTTCTGCAAAAACCTAAAAGAACTTTTTGGCCAACCCAATATTTGCAATGCCCCGCAGCTCAAGTGTTAGAGCATCAAGTCACCCCCAGAGGTACTGGGGTATCCTTCCAGGCAAGGACACATTTTGCTTTACAGGAATAGAGCTTTGCTTGTAATGTGCTTAAGCTCTTACCACTTACATATAAATTTCATAAAGTGATATCTGTTCTATGAATGATGTAGATACAACTGGAGTTCCAAGCATTAGTAAATTTCAACAAATATTTAAATTAATGGTAGATAAAAATACTTCCATTTATTTATATTATGAAGAAATTCTTCACAGTTGAACAAGATTATTACAGACTTACCTGAATCTGTAGCTGTGATCAACAAGACAAAATGCTCCTTTGTTTCACGGTCCAAACTCTGTGTCACTCGAAGCTCTCCACTAGATGAGAGAGTAAAAGCACTGTCTTCATTACCACCAAATAGAACATACGAGAGTTTGCTGTTAGAACCTTGATCGTCATCTCTTGCCACGACCTATAGGAGAGAATAATACACACCATGAATGCGAGTAAAACTAACAAAATGTATATCATGAAATAAAGTGTATCATTAAAAATAATGAGGTAGAGCCATATGTTCCAATATTAAAAGGTTTCAAAGACATGTTTGTAAGTTTCAAGCAAAAAATTAAAATAGTACAGAGTATTATGCATTATTTGTGCAAAAATAGGCATAAAAGCCATACATTGAATTATTGGAAGGCTTCACAAGAAATTTCAACAGTAGTTTCATCCAAGTAGTTGGATTTGTAAAGAGGGAAGGGAGAACAACATTTGTAAGTTTTCAAACTTTTACATCATTTTATTTTCTTACCATGTGCAGATATTAGTTATAGTGAAACAAAATTCAAAAATACACAAATGCATAAATATGTGCAACATGAGTAAACACAAAAGAATATAACTGAAATGCAATATTTAATCTACAAGGAAATAAATAAGTCCTTAGGTATAATTTTCATGAAACTGTCCTTTTCAAGATTTGCTATACCTGCAAGTAAGCATTTTTGGATGAGAAAGAGGAAGAGAGTGGGGGAAGCATGTACATTTTAATTAAATGAGAGTCTTATAATGAACACAATATTTGTTTTATTTAAATATACTGACCTGAAGAATTGTTCTGGGTAGTGTCCCCAAATTCTCCGGGACATTTACAGAATATGGAGATAGCTCAAATATGGGAACAAAATCATTAATATCCAGTAGAACAACACTGACAGTGGAGGTATCAGTTCTGGGGGTGCTGCCCCGATCTGTGGCCTGAACAGTTAAAAAGTAAGTAGGGGTCTTCTCTCTATCCAAGGGCTTAGCCACAGTGATTGCACCTGTGACTGAGTCGATCCGAAATTCCTGATTGGCATTACCATCAATAATGCCGTAGCGGACCTGTCCATTTGTACCTTCATCTCCATCTGCTGCGGATACTTGTATTATATCCGTTCCAGTGAGTGTATTTTCATCAATCTCCACTTTATACACGGCCTGTGCAAAAACAGGGTTATTATCGTTGATGTCAAGTACCATAACTACAACCTCTGTAGATGAAGAGAGAGATGGTTGACCTTTGTCTGTAGCCACCACTGTTAGAGTATAATTAGAAACCTCTTCTCGATCCAGTTCTCCAGTGAGCCTCACTTCTCCATCGATGGTCCCAATACTGAACTTGTTTCCCGAAGGGTTCAGTAGGTTGTACTCAATATAGCTATTTGGGCCGCTGTCTGGGTCAGTTGCTTGCGCTTTGAAAACAATGGTATCAATAGGTGTGTTTTCTGGAATGTATGTCAATTTAGGGGAAAGAAATGTTGGTGGGTTATCATTTACATCCAACAAAATAATGGAGACTTGAGCAGTGCTTGTGAATCTGGAGGCTGGAAGCTGTGGCAGGTCGTGCACTTGAACGACCAGATTGTAGAAGGACTGACTTTCCCGATCCAAAGCTTTCTGGACTTTCAGTATCCCATGCTTGTCAACTGTAAACTGCCCAAGGCTATCACCAGAAGCAATGCTGTAAGCCAACTGGGAGTTGATGCCTGAAATGGAAGGGAAAAATTAAATTTTCTGAAACATGTGCTGATTGCAAACTAAACTGCACCAAAATTTTCATGATATGAAACTGCACATTTGATATATGATGCCTCCAAACACACCTTACAGATGATTTAGCCACAGTTAATTTTCTTTATAAGTAATACATAACCCATAATCCTTTCCTTGTCAACATCTGATCTGAAAAGATGTTTACAATCTGGTGAACAAATGATCTATATACTGCAGGCTATTTACCATGGTGTTGAAATGCTAAATTACAAAAATAAAGAGGAAAAAAATATTCCAGAGAGCGGATATTTTTCTATACATTTACTTATTTCTGTCACATAATTCCTGAGAGTTCAACATTAACAGTGCCACACTATACTACTAGCCAAACATTTATCACTTTAGTAATTTATTGAGGCCGACACCAATTTTCAGAGAAGGGTAATAAAATTTTCTGATGTATGGCATTAGTCATGGATGCTTTAAGTTTACTTTTACATTTCTTGTCAGAACCAATAAATACTTTTTAATTCCTATTAAGCATCTGGCTAATGGCCTTTGAGAAAATAATTCTCTTTCAAATTTTATTATGTGTATGTACCGTGTTTTAAAAGTAATTTTTGAAAGAAATATTAGCAGTAAAAGGCTCCAAATATAAAGGTTCACACTATTTGGGGGCTATTTTTAGATAATATTTTATCTATTTTTCCCAGGAACACGTGTCAAGGACCTGCTGTATAGCACAGGGAACTCTGCTTAATATTATGTAACAACCTAAATGGGAAAAGAATTTGAAAATGAATAGATACATGTATATGTATAACTGAATCACTTTGCTGTACACCTGAAACTAACAACACTGGTAATCAACTATAGTCCCATATAAAACAAAAAGTAAAAAAAAAATTATATATAAATCCTCATTTCATAAAATGATTGCAGAGATTCTTCTAACAAAGATGATATGAAGAATGGATCAACCTATTAGTTTAGTAAATAATTTAAAGGTAAACAACAGATAAGCAGTGCAAACAGAAAAAAAAATCATATTTTCTGCCCCAGAATAGCATTTTCTTCACTGGTGCACAATGTCATGTGTACTTTTATATTTTATCATAAAGCTGTTGGGCAACCATAGGATAAGAATTTCCAAGAAACATACTGTATATCTAGATAACTCATCCTTAATAAAGATACTATACTCTGGGATCTTCTGCTAGGGAAAATCTGTTGAGTTACAAAAACTGCTTACAAATGGCTCCTATATTTCTGAAGTTAATTTTAACTATTCAGGTGTCAGAAAAGATGTCCACCCTTTGCCAAAAGTCTTCTAGAACAATTTGATCGCCTTTTTCCTCTTTTATTTCTTGAAAAATACTCTTTCTCAAGATTCTGTGAATATTTGAGTTTGCTTTTGCCTTTTCTTTAAACTCATTACAATCTTTATAAAGGTAAGTTTAGTTGAGTAACAGGATTTTTTTTCTACCAGGTAAAGTCTGCTTGCTCTATTTTTAAAAAAATGCTAGAATTATTATTTTCCTGTGATTTAATAGTCTCTTATCTAATGTCTTTTGTCAATATGTTGATGCAGAGAAAAATATTTATGGAGATAACTCTCGGGAACTGGCTTATTCACAAAAATTTCTAGGATAAACAAGGATTGAGTAGATCTTTGAAAAGGTAGGATTTTTCTCCTCATTTAAGAGTTGTGGCTTTTAATCTTTGTAGTTTATTTAAGACTATTCACAAGAGAACAAAGCAGAGGTTATAAACTTCCAAATACTTAGGAGTCTGAGGATCAGGAAAAATATGAATAAATAAAGCTAACGGAGGCCACAGCTCAATTCACCAGCAGGAGATAAAGAGAAGTTTAAGATCTGGATAGAACAAGGTCAAGAGCCTACTTCAACTCTTTGACTTAAAATTCCACAGGTTTGGGGGAAGAAAAGTTCTATCAACTGATGCAAAGATAAAAAGTTTCATCAACTGGTGCAATATATGTATATATTACTTAGAAAGCCATTTGATTTTAAAGATATATATACCCATATATATATTATATATATATATTTCATATATTTTTAAATAGAATTACTCTCTAAGGAAATTTTTTGCCTTTCCTATCGCTAACTCCATCAGTAAATATTTAATTTCTAGTCTTTGAGGCACAAATTCATACACAATTATTATTGAGAAAAAAGTTATGATGACCTCTGGATAAAAATAATACCAACAAGCAGAGATATACTTCTATGTAAGCATATAAAACCTTTCATGCCCAAGATCAAAAGAAATTTAAAATACTTACAAAACTACAGATGGCTACAAAGTGATGGCCTAACATTTCTACATAAATCAACTGGAATGCAAGTAATTAAATCAAGGATCTGAACACCCTTGGTCCACTGTGTATGCTACTTCCTGGAGTAAACAATTAACTTGCAGAGGCAAAAAGAGAACATGATACCAAGATTTTATAGTCTTGTAAACAGCAGGAGAGCCTCCTTTTTAGGGAAAACGTTTAGTGGAGTAGGTAGATGGTGGAAGTAATAAATATTAAGCTTTAGCTAGAATTATGAAAAAAGAAAAATTTGGCTTTATATTCAAATTCATAATGAAAAATGTATCAGGTGATAACGTTAACAATGAACTGACGATAACAATCATTATCTTTGAAAAAATAAACATACAAATACAACTAGTTTGCACAAAATATTGCAGCATCATCTAAGAAACAGCTCTCATCTCAGGAACTGAGACCTTACGGTTGCAATTACAGGCCATGGAAGCCATCTATATGGACTTTACTGTAAAGAAAAGGACTTTTCATTCCTGTCAAGTCTAAGTGACTCTGGGCATGTGCTCTACATCTAGAAAATACATGTAGACATATTGAAACTCAAAATTCTCCCTGAACCTTTGTACTATCCTGAAAAATTGAGAGCTCAGGCCATTCTTCTCTCTCTGCTCCTTGCATCAAATATCCCAATCACGAATCACTAAATATATTATTTTAGTATTCTATAATTTATTCATATGTGTTGGGACTTGAATTTAGTGGGCTTTCATAGCACCAGATTTTTAAGCTTAGAAAAGTTCATATTTCTAACCATTTGTGTTCAATGTTCTGAAAGCAGTTTATTTACATGACTCTTTCTTTCTTTCTGGCAGCTTTATTGTGTGTGTGTGGTTGTGTTGGGTTTTTTTTTTTTTTTGGTTGATTTTTATTTCAATCTTAAGAATAATTTAGTTCCAGGAAATACAGCATATAACTATAGGTATGTAGCTCTACTATGAAATGTGTATATTTATTCACAATCCATAAATGTTGTCTAATTATTTCTGTGATGAACTAGTATTTGTCAACTTATCATACAGCTGTAACACATGGAACTCTTGCAAATAGCATTCACTTTTATGAAGCAGTTCCAACAAGGTCATCAGGTCACTGGAATATGAAACCCATTTACAGGTCAAATGATCTGCATTGTGTACCAAGCATATATCAGTAAATTTATTCAGCAATAATTACAATTGCTTTATGACTCTACAACTCCCCAGTATTTTGAAGAGTTTATGAATTTATTTCTAGGATAATGTAATAATTATCAAAGCCAGAATATTTCCATGAAACTTCCATTTTATAATACTTTGCCTCAATATGATACTTTCTTAACTGTATGCACGAAAGCCTTGAGATTAATACATGTGCTACTTATCTTGTGAACACAGTAAAATATTTGCTTTATTCTTATTAAATGGCATGTAATCTAAAATTTTAGGTTAAAATTAGAGAATTTAGATATAAGTAACAGAAAATGTTAAATTTATTTCCATATAAAATGTCTTCATTTAAGATGACAATATTCTCTCATCTGAAAACTCTTGATCAGAGATTAAAATAAATTTGCTAATAAATTTTCTAATTAGAAAAGTCTAATTAGCAAATAATATTGTTTGTGAAATATGTTGAGAACTATTTAGTATAACTGACTTGGCAGTTTTAAACAAAGAAGGTTACCCTTGTACAGTCTTATCATGATCCCTGTAATTCAGAGAGATTAGAAACTGTGTCCCATATTTTAGGTCAAAGTACAGGAAATTACACTGATAAAAGTATTCTAAACTAAAACAATGGGAAAATGTAGCTTGAAACTTTTACCTAACACAATTAAAGGCAAAAAAAAAAATCCATAAAAAGTAACTTGAAGTCAATGGTTAACACATTTCTCTGCATATGCTTACATGGATTATTCCAGCAGCTTTCACACACAAAAAAGTGTCTTATTTGCTATTTTCCCAGTTCCCTACAATCAAGGTGTGAGGATAAACGAAATTTACTTTAGAGCTGCACACAATCCTGTGATACAATGGACTCTCTCTAATACATAATAAATAAGTCACAATGAAACCTGGCAGATAATTCTTCACTACAGAAAAGTTGGAACCAATAAAAAAGGTTCATATCCAGAGATCAGGTAAATTAATTAAGTTTATATCAATAATAATAGAGAAATCAACATCCAAAATAAAGATTAACCTCAGTTGTGTATAAAGCCTAATGGTAGACAATTACAGAGCTGGGCTGATGTACATGAAATAGACTGAGCAATGTTCTTAGGCCAGGACTGGGTACATACTAAGGACAGGTGGCCCATCACATTTGCTGGTTCCCCATCCACGGATTCAACCACCATGGATCAAAAATATTTGGGAAAGAAAGACTCCAAACATTTCCAAAAAGAAAAACTTGAATTTTCCATGCACTGGCAACTATTTACATAGCATTTATATTGTATTAGGTATTATAACTAATCTAGTAATCTATATGGGAGGATGTGCATAGATTATATGCAAATACTACACCACTTTATATAAAGGATTTGAGCATCTTGGATCTTGGTACCAGTAGGGGTCCTGGAACCAATCCCCTGCAGATACCAAGGGACGACCTGTATTTGACAATTGTCGGTTATTGTTACTAATATTATTAGCAATTTCTAGAACTAACATTATAGGCACTTCTATTTTATGTATATTTATGTGTCCAATATTAACTGTGCTTAAATAAGAGGGGAAAACTTCAAAATGTACTTAATGAATTCCAAAGAAAGCATTCTCATGAATTAAAATACTGTGCTCTTTGCCTCTCATATCTTTCTAAGTGGCAATTCTGGACACTCCTGAAAGGAAACTAAGTATAGAGCAGAATGTTGAGATAGAATGGTACTCTGAGGTTACATAAATCATTTAAGTCAGCAAGAACCAGGAAATTCTAAATTAAGGTTGATATGCCTATGTCACGAGGCATATCCTTGGGCTAGAGACCCGTTTCCTCTTAAAATAATGTCCCTTGTTTTCTCAACTGAATGAACATTTAGCTGCATCCATTGGAAGGGAAAACAAGGTACTAACTTTCCAAACAGTTTAGTTAAAGACTGATAATCTATACAATGTTATCTCTGAGCCTGTATTATCTGATATTCGTATATACAAGTTAGTCTTAGAAGAAAGACCACGGGAGTCCTATTTTAAAATAAAGTTTTTCAAATAAATAAAAATCAAGCAAAAATCGAACATTGTAAAGTCTAGATTTAATGTAAAATCTCAACTGGATGATATAGCATAAATTAAAGAGATCTGAGACTGTCCTTTGAGACAAAGCATGAAAGCTTGCTACAATACTCTGAGCAATTTTCAGTCAGAAATATAAAACTAGGGCTTCCCTGGTGGTGCAGTGGTTGAGAGTCCGCCTGCCGATGCAGGGGACACGAGTTCGTGCCCCGGTCCGGGAAGATCCCACATGCTGCAGAGCGTCTGGGCCCGTGGGCCATGGCCGCTGAGCCTGTGCATCCCAAGCCAGTGCTCCACAGTGGGAGAGGCCACAGCGGTGAGAGGCCCGCGTACCGCAAAAAAAAAAAAAAAAAAAGAAATATAAAACTAATCATGCATTCTTAAGTATTTTTTGAGACTTTGGTTTTCCTTTTGCATCCATATTTTATCCTTTTCATGTTAAAAGAATATATGTAAGCAAATAGTTATTTATCTGACATAAACCTACCAAAAAGCTGTTTTATGACTTCTACATTGCTAACCTGCAATAGTGTCATACAGTTAGGGAGAAAAAAAGAAAGACAAAGTTTAAAAAGCTTATAAGATGATAACAATGCATGCAGTGTAACTGTTATAAATAAGAAATTAACCAACAAAATACTTAATCTTTTCATCCTCTATAGTTAAATTATAATCTATTCCCTAACTTTGGACCTATACTTATAAAATGCAATTTTGTGACAGCTGCACACAGTAAAGAAATACGAAATAAAGCTGATGGTATTTTTTAATAAAGTTTAAGTATATAAAATAAAGTACATACCATCATCCGCGTCAGTAACATTAAACACAAGAACAGTAGATCCTAGAGGTAGATTCTCCATTAAAGATGTGCTGTATGAATCCAAGCTGAAAATGGGTGGGTTATCATTTACATCTAGTATATTGAAATAAACCCTAATGGTAGTAAATTGTCCCCCACCATCTTCAGCTCGAACAGTGAGAATATAATATTGCTGTGCTTCATAATCTAATATTCGAGTCAAATTAAAGACTCCGGTAACTGGATTCAGGAAAAATGTGCCATCTTCATCGTCTTCATTTACAATATATGTAATTTCTCCATTCACACCAGAGTCATCGTCTGTAGCTAAAATGGCTGCTACCAAAGAACCTATCAGAAAAATAAAGAGTCTAAAATTAATGGGACAGGGTATTGCTAAGAGAATACTTATGATATCAAAAACTTTATTTCTACAGTAAAGTATTTTAACTAGAGAATTACTATGAAAATATAATGAACACAACATTCTGTAGATTTCTACATTAACACCCGATACCAACATTCCCAAATAGCATCAAAATGTATAGCGTATTAGATATCCAGTAGATCTTATGTTGCAATGTAAATGTTCTGGGGAATGAACACTACTTCGGACATTATTTTTCTACCTGGCACTACCAATCCATAAACATATTGATGAATTCAATGAGCATATATTGGGGCCCATTGCTAGTGTCAGGAACTGGGAATTCCAAGCAATAATACAAACTTATGCTGAGGGGATACCAGTTGACAGCTCATATGACCGAGACAGGCTGGGACCTGGGGCCCTTTGCTGCAGTGCTGCAGGGCTTACACCAGCACACACCTCTCCTCAAGCAAAACAAATACAGAGAAACTATATGGGACTGAAAATAACTGTGTGCATGCCCAGTTGGGGCAAATTCTGGACCAAGAGATAAAAAAAGACCAAAAAAACCAACTGCCACTTCTGAAGAGCCAGGAGCAAAAACTGGGTGTTGGGAGCAAAAGCAGGGTACTGCGCATGCTCCCTGCACTCAGCACCACAAACAGGTGGGCAGAACACCTAAGCCACCCCTCTGGCCCGACCCCTGGGCACACCCCTAACCTGACCCCACATAAGGAACCAGCTTGCCGAGCAAGCAAGGGAACCTGTTACTTGTTTTTGCTCCTTCCTGCTGGGGCAGGGGCCCCAATAAAGCCTAGCCTGAATTTCTTGTCTGGCCTTTAGTCAATTTCTATTGATTGGGGAAGACCATGAACCCTGGGCAGTGTCATGACCATTGCTAGAATTAAGGCGAGAAAGAAATGTAATGGGAATTACATGAAGGACATGCATAACTCATCTTGCGGACTGTAGTGAGAAGTAGGCTTCTATAAATGTTTCACTTCTCTGTCAAATGAGTTTCTAAAACATATGCCTTATTCCAAACTCACTCCAAATGTAATTCAGAATGCAATTTCAGTCTTAGATAAGAATTTCCAATAGTGGGAAGGAAGCATACCCACACCAATTACATGGATTTTGGGTACTCAAATTCAACAGTCACAGCATAATATGTTCAAATAGACAAGGTGGGAATTCAGGATTCCTATTTTACTAACATTTATTGAGCATCTGCTAATCCTCGAACCCCATGTTAGCAAACTCATGTATGTTTTACCCTAATTCTAACAGGAATTGTTTCCATATACAGCAGAATGAACTGAAGCTAAGAGAAATGAATACACTGCCCTGGTTCACACAGCTAGTAAGTGTTAGAACCAGTATTGACAGGTTCTCATGTGCTTTTCTTTGCTCTTTCTATGCACAGCAACATATTCACATCAGACTTTTTTTTTTAATCTTTATTGGAGTATAATTGCTTTACAATGATGTGTTAGTTTCTGCTTTATAACAAAGGGAACATCAGACGTTTTTAAAGTGGAAAAATGCTATCAAAACTATGGTTGCCAGAAAAATCCACAATGCATGTCACAAATACTTTCAGAAACAGAAATATCTGTAATTAGTAATCAGATGATTGGCTACCTTCATTTGCTCTCAAAAGTCTAGAAATTTGTTTGGGAATTGTGGTGAAGATGGTTAATTAAAATATTTCAAAATCCAGCATTTATACCTAGTAGCATATGGTAAAAACTAGTCACAATTTAAGAGTAGCCAGAACATAGTCCATAATTGTAGTCAAAGGTGATCCTTGCCAATACACTTATGGGCGTGCCACCTACCTGGGGTAGTGTCTTCTGGGATGTCAAAAGAGTACACAGGCCTGGAGAACTTGGGTGTGTGGTCATTCACATCGCTGACAGTGATATTTATTCTCATATCTGAGGACTGAAGGCCGTCATCTGCACGAACCAGCAAGGAATATTTGGAACGGCGTTCCCTGTCCAACCTCTTGGTAGCTATCAGATCTCCAGATTCAGGGTCAATTCGGAAACTGTCATCGGCTCCACTAATGATTGTGTATGTGACAAGAGCATTTGCACCCTAGGAAAAAAAGATGAGTATCTGAACTGCTAGAAATAGAACACCAAGAGTACCACTCCTTGTGCTGAATACGTATTTGACAAAGTGAAGCTTTGGGGCTTAATTTCACATGTTACTGTAAGATTTCAAAAGGTAACAAGCCAGAGTAGTGTATTACCTAGTCTTTCACTATTCACTCCATTAAATAACAACAAATCGCAACCTTCAGTATTTATATGTATATTTCAGTATTTATATAACACAATGAATCTCAACCTTCAGTATTTATATATACCATTCACTCCATTAAATAACACAACAAATCTCAACCTTCAGTATTTATATATTTTTTAATTCTTAAAATATACACATGAAAAATACGAATGATGCTAATACTATTAACCACATAACCAGAGGTTTGCTAAAGGCTTGCTCTGTGCCAGGCCTAGTGACAGCACTAAGTATGCATTATCTCGCTTCCATTCACAGCTCCGTGAGATACTATTCCTCAAATGAAGACACGGGGTTCCGAGATGCTAGTTAACTTATGCAGAGTCACACTGTAAGTGTGAGTGTGGATTTCAAACCCTAGTCTGCCTGACTCTGAGCTCATGCTCCTTCTGGTTCAACATGAAAAGGTATTAAACAAATCAAGCACTAAATGGAGGCTTGCAATAAGCACTGTAAGAACCAAAGACAGGGATTATTTTGACCAATTTGGTAGTGTGGAGAGTTTAAATCTAAAATAAATGAAGAAAAATCAAGCTAAAGTATTAGATTATGGGTGTATGTTGGAGAATCTCAGTTGTAACACACATTGAATTGTATGGCCAAGAAACCACTAATCTTGTTTTAATTGAAAACAATCTTTTAAGGCTCTCGATAGTGTAGGATGGACTAGAATGAGGAGAGGCCAGAGAAGGGAGACAGTGAATAAAGTTTGGCCCCAAGAGACTGGGGCTTTAGCTCCTCAAGATGAAACTCTATACAATCTGTATTATTTTCTGGTTCTAAGTCCCTGCTCTGTAAAATGAAAGCAGGGATCCATTCTTGTTTTCTCTCAGACCTTAGAGCTGTAGCACTCAAAATCTGAGGTATGAACTAGGAATTTGGCAGAAGGAATGGAAAAGTTGAGAAAAATACAACATTTATTAAGTGTTTATTAAGTGCTAAGCACTGCTCTGAGCATATCACTTCATGGGCACTAGTTGTTTAGATACTTAAAGGTAATCCAGTTGGGTAAGTACTATTATTATCCCAATTTTGAAGATAAAGAAACTGAGACAAAGAAATATGAACCCTGGCTATCTTGCTCTAGAAATGAGACTCTCAATTATTATGTACCAAACATAATACACAGGACAAATTAGTTAAGATCTGATAGGTTATTGGATATAGAAGTAACAATATCTCTCATTTGTTCAACATTCCCCTATATTCTCATTTCTTTCTTTTTCTTAAAATTGCAGTTGATTTACAATGTTGTGTTAGTTTCAGGTGTACAGTAAAGTGAATCAGTTATATATATATATATATCTATCTATATATATATCCACTCTTTTTTTAGATTCTTTTCTCATATAGACCATTACAGAATATTGAGTAGAGTTTCCTGTGCTATACAGTAGGTTCTTATTAGTTATCTATTTTATGTATAGTAATGTGTATGTCAATCCAAAACTCCCAGTGTATCCCTCCCCCCTGCCCTTATCCCCTGGTAACCATAAGTTTGTTTCCTACATCTGTGACCCTACTTCTGTTTTGTAAGTAAGTTCATTTGTACCCTTTTTTTAGTTTCCAAATATAAAAAATATGATATTTTTTTTTTCTGTGTCTGACTTACTTCACTCAGTCTCATTTCTTCCTTTTAACAACTCCAGGCAATGGATGTAAAAGTGAAACAGAAGGAAAAAAATTTAATTTCAAATTACTTTGGCTGTGAATTAGGAGAATACTCTTGCTGAAGACATCTCTGGATAAGATCTGCTTTGATGCAGGAGAAAGTATACAGTGAAATTTTATAATTTTATATATAGTATGTTAAGCAATTGAAGGATAGTTTCATAGAAATGGTTATGTGGCAATGGTCATAACCATAGAAATGGTTGTGTGGTCAGAGATTTGAAAAGGGGTTTCATAAAACTATCTGAAGGTCGATATATGTAGGTCACAGTTGAGGCCACAAGATTTGTTGAGGATTTAAATTAGAATAGATCAAGAAAGGAACAGCAGCATAAAGATTGAATACTACATTTAGAGAATGAGAAAAAGGGGCAGGGACCTAGGAGACCCAGAGGACAGCCTGCCACAGAGGTTAAAGGGAAGGTTTCAAGAAAGAACAGATTTTAGCAGCATCAAAAATGAAGAAATTAAGGGAAATTAAAATTAAAGCATCCAGTGCTCGCTTCGGCAGCACATATACTAAAATTGGAATGATACAGAGGAGATCAGCATGGCCCCTGCGCAAGGATGACACACAAATTCATGAAGTGTTCCATATTTTTCTAATGAGAATCTACTGTATAGCTCAGGGAACTCAGTGCTCTGTGGTAACCTAAATGGGAAGGAAATCCAAAAAAGAGGGGGTATACGTATACGTATAGCTGATTCACTTTGCTGTACAGCAGAAACTAACACAACGTTGTAAAGCAACTGTACTCAAATAAAAATTAATAAAAAAAAATTAAGCACCCATCTGGATTTGATGATGGGGGATGATAACTTTACAGTATTTAAAAGTCTCTTATAAACTTACCTATATATTGTTGCAATTATGAGCAGTTTGATTTAGATATGTTTACTTATATGTATATTATAATTGAAATATTGAGTTAAATATTATACACTGTACTGGCTGAGATCTGATGCTCTGGAGTCATAGTTTTGGGCTTGAATATTTGCTCTACTACTTATTAATTGTGTGTCATTGGGCCACTACCTAACCTCTTTAAACCAATGTTTCCTTACCTGGACAATCGGGTTGGTAATAATACCTGCCACATAGGGCTGCTCTGAGGATTAAAGGCACTCATATGTGTAAAGGACCTAGAAAAATCCTTGAGAAGCTTTAAGTGTATGACAATGCTAATTGTTACTTTTAGTCCTATTTTAATTATTTTCTTATAAAAGGAATACAACAAGTTAAATGTATTTGATGACTAAGTTGTTTGCAAATAAATAATTTAAGTAAAAATTTGATTAGAGTTGCTACATATCCCAGGGAAAATTTTTTCTGATTTCCTGTTAATATGTAGTATTGAGTCTTGACACTGAGGTATAAGTAGTGTTGGAATTGTCAACTTCAAAAATTGCTTTTTGATTTAAATATACTCACATAAAACAAATATACTTTTTTACCATATTAAGCTATAGCAAGGTATTTATTAAAATATACAGCTAAGAACTCTCCAGAAGATATTAGGAAGAACATAAATTTAGGGTGTTTAGACTATAAAGCTGACATGCTGGGAAATTTCAGCAGCTGAAGTTTCCATACATCTTTTCCATCACAGATTAAATATATTTTATCTTCATGACCAAACACATAAGGGGATGATTTCTAACAGTTGAAGGCAAAAATACTCTTTCAAAATTTACATTTAGTGGCATTTGCTATATTTGTACTGCATTCCCTAAGCTAATCTTAAAATTTAGTAACATGAATGCCTCAAAGAACATTTTAATTTAGTAATGGAACAGCTGGGTTTAACATACTATGCACATTTATCTTGCATATTCAGGTGTACATAGAGTATCTAATGTATGTATTGTAATTGTATGGTTTAACAAAAACATTCAATAAGAATTTTAGACTTCTAATCTGACCACATTCTGTACCATTTGTTCTATTTCACAAGGAATTCGATTATTCTGGTAAAACAGTCCAGGGAAAAACAGCTACACTCAATTCTGACCTACTAAAATGGAATTTGGAAACTAGGGGAAAGCCAAGATACAAAAACATTTCAAGCTATTGTACAAATGGTTTGAAATTGAGAAATGTCCTGTCTGCAAAATGACTATAATAATTAATACTCCTAAACTTATGATAATTCTTCTGAACAGAAGCAAAAGCAACAGACTATGTCGATAAACCATCTTTTTCACTTTCAAAATCAGCTGATGTGGTGCATTAGTAGTTCTAGTGAATGTCTGAAAATGTGTAGCCAAGAGTAATGATTTAATTAAGTCTTTTGAAAAGTCTATTTATTTAATATTCCAAATATGCAGTATCAGCAATGCTACAAGAAACAAATATCGTATTTCAGCTGTAGCCCAGTGGAAATAATGCTGTTTAAAAATACTCCACTCTCCTGAGGAACCACAGAGACAAAAGTAAGTGGAAGGAATTCTAAAAGTAAATAGCTATAAATTGCAAATGCATTTTATGAACTTAAGTAGTATTTTCAAAAACACATATGGTACCATGGAACAAAGCTTGAGTATCCTGGCCAATTACAAGCATAATAATTCTGTTTATCGAAGGAAACAAGAGACTGACAAAGTCACATGCTTCTGAGAGATGTGTATCTTGATCCAACACATGTTTCAAAAGATATTTAAATTACGTTCAACATGTATATGTTGCTTTCTAAAACTGATTCCTTTACCCAGGCATTACTCTTCAGTGACCTACTAGTTTCTCTAACATACTAATATTTTTATGTTCAATTTAGTAATTAAGGACAAGTGTATAAGCTAAAGAATATATGGACATAATTTGCTGATTACCTACATAATCTTAGCATTTTAAAGAATTCTAGTAATCTTGCAAAATCAATCTACTGGATAGTTGTGTGACAATTTAATGCTGGCCACAAAGTAAAAGCAACTCCTTGCTTTCAATATTGATTCCTACTCAAAACTAGATGAAGAAAGAAAACAGAGCCACGATTTGGTAAGAAAGAAAACATTTCAAACATATATATATATATATATACACATATTTTCAAATTTAACTAAGAGGTAAGGAGCTGACAATAGAGAAGAAGATAGAAGGTTTACCTAAAAGCATTAATATTAATTTATTATAAACCACTCAAAAAAGGAAACAGCCAATAATTCTGAATGCCACAGGAAGCCTAGGTATCCATTATGCATGGCATAGAGCCAAAGAAATTGGTTTCTAAAGCCAGGATTGGAAATAGTCAGTAGTCATTAAAATGCTACTAAAAAATTTAAGAGAAAACATATCCAAGAAGGAAAACAACCTCAGGGGCTTAAAATTTTAAACATAAGAGTCCAAAAGCAGTTTTCAAAAAATGTCTTCCTTTTTTCTTTTTCTTTTTAAACATCTTTATAGGAGTATAATTGCTTTACAATGGTGTGTTAGTTTCTGCTTTGCAAAATAGTGGATCAGCTCTACATATACATATATCCCCATATCTCCTCCCTCTTGCATCTCCTTGCCACCCTCCCTATCCCACCCCTCTAGGTGGTCACAAAGCACCGAGCTGATCTCCCTGTTCTATGCAGCTGCTTCCCACTAGCTATTTTACATTTGGTAGTATATATAAGTCCAAGCCACTCTCTCACTTCCTCCCAGCTTACCCTTCCCACTCCCCATGTCCTCAAGTCCATTCTCTACATATGCATATTTATTCCTGTCCTGCCCCTAGGTTCTTCAGAACCATTTTTTTTTTCAGATTCTATATATATGTTAGCATACGGTATATGTTTTTTTCTTTCTGACTTACTTCACTCTGTATGACAGTCTCTAGGTCCATCCACCTAACTACAAATAACTCAATTTCGTTTCCTTTTATGGCTGAGTAATATTCCATTGTATATATGTGCCACATCTTCTTTATCCATTCATCTGTCGATGGACACTTAGGTTGCTTCCATGTCCTGGTTATTGTAAATCACACTGCAATGAACATTGTGGTACATGACTCTTTTTGAACTACGGTTTTCTCAGGGAATATACCCAATAGTGGCATTGCTGGGTTGTATGGTAGTTCTATTTTTAGTTTTTTAAGGAACCTCCATACACTTCTCCATAGTGGCTGTATCAATTTACATTCCCGCCAACAGTGCAAGAGGGCTCCCTTTCCTCCATACCCTCTCCAGCATTTATTGTTTGTAGATTTTTTGATGATGGCCATTCTGACTGGTGTGAGGTGATACCTCATTGTGGTTTTGATTTGCATTTCTCTAATGATTAGTGATGTTGAGCATCCTTTCATGTGTTTGTTGGCAATCTGTATATCTTCTATGGAGAAATGTCTATTTAGGTCTTCTGCCCATTTTTGGATTGGGTTGTTCTTTTGATATTGAGCTGCATGAGGTGCTTGTAAATTTTGGAAATTAATCCTTTGTCAGTTGCTTCATTTGCAAATATTTTCTCCCATTCTGAGGTTGTCTTTTTGTCTTGTTTATGTTTCCTTTGCTGTGCAAAAGCTTTGAAGTTTTATTAGTTCCTATTTGTTTATTTGTGTATTTATTTCCATTTCTCTAGGAGGTGGGTCAAAAAGGATCTTGCTGTGATTTATGTCATAGAGTGTTCTGCCTATGTTTTCCTCTAAGAGTTTGATAGTGTCTGGCATTATATTTAGGTCTTTAATCCATTTTGAGTTTATTTTTGTGTATGGTGTTAGGAAGTGTTCTAATTTCATTCTTTTCCATGCAGCTGTCTAGTTTTCCCAGCACCATTTATTGAAGAGGCTGTCTCTTCTCCATTGTATATTCTTGCCTCCTTTATCAAAGATAAGGTGACCATATGTGCGTGGGTTTATCTCTGGGCTTTCTATCCTGTTCCATTGATCTATATTTCTGTTTTTGTGCCAGTACCTTACTGTCTTGATTACTGTAGCTTTGTCATATAGTCTGAAGTCAGGGAGCTGGATTCCTCAGTTTTTCTTTCTCAAGATTGCTTTGGCTATTTGGGGTCTTTTGTGTTTCCATACAAATTGTGAAATATTTTGTTCTAGCTCTGTTAAAAATACCAGTGGTCGTTTGATAGGGATTGCATTGAATCTGTAGATTGCTTTGGGTAGTATAGTCATTTTCACAATGTTGATTCTTCCAATCCAAGAACACGGTATATCTCTCCACCTGTTTGTATCATCTTTCATTTCTTTCATCAGTGTCTTATAATTTTCTTATAATCTCTGGGAGAGCTTTCACCATTTGATATTACATGGAGCTGGGAGGTCTCTGGTGGACCAATGTCCTGAACTCGGCTCTCCCACCTCAGAGACACAGTCCTGACACCCAGCCAGAGCAGCAAGACCCTGTCAGTCACACGGCTCAGAAAAAAAGGGAGAAAAAAAGAAAGAAAGAAAGAAAAAATAAAATAAATTTATTAAAATAAAAAATAATTATTAAAAATAAAAATAATTTAAAAAACAAAGAAAAAGGAGAGCAACCAAATCAAAAAACAAATCCGCCAATGATAACAAGCGCTAAAAACTATACTAAAACAAACAAAAAGCAACGACAACAACAAAGAAATAGACAGACAAAACCCTAGGACAAATGGTAAAAGCAAAGCTATACAGTCAAAATTACACAAAGAAGCATACACATACACACTCACAAAAAGAGAAAAGGGAAAAATATATATATCGTTGCTCCCAAAGTCCACCTCCTCAATTTGGGATGATTCGTTGTCTATTCAGGTATTCCACAGATGCAGGGTACATCAAGTTGACTGTGGAGATTTACTCCGCTGCTCCTGAGCTGCTGAGAGGGATTTCCCTTTCTCTTCTTTGTTCGCACAGGTCCCAGGGTTCAGCTTTGGATTTGGCCCTGCCTCTGCGTGTAGGTCGCCTGAAGGCATCTCTTCCCGCCCAGACAGGACCAGGTTAAAGGAGCCGCTGATTGGGAGGCTCTGGCTCACTCAGGCCGTGGGGAGGGAGGGGTACGGATGTGGGGCGAGCCTGCGGCGGCAGAGGCCACCATGACATTGCACCAGCCTGAGGTGTGCCGTGCGTTCTCCCAGGGAAGTTGTCCCTGGATCACGGAACCCTGGCAGTAGCGGGCTGCACAGGCTCCTGGGAGGGGAGGTGTGGATTGTGACCTGTGCTTGCACACAGGTGGCGGCAGCAGCAGCCATAGTGTTTCATGCCTGCCTCTGGGGTCCGCGCTGGTAGCCGCAGCTCGTGCTCTTCTCTGGAGCTTGTTTACAATGGTCTCTTGCCTCTTCGGCAGCTGCAGACTTTTCCCCGGACTCCGTCCTGGCCAGCTGTGCAGCACTAGCCCCCTTCAGGCTGTGTTAACGCAGCCAGTCCTCTCCGGGCGCTCCGACCGAAGCCGGAGCCTCAGCTTCCAGCCCCGCCCGCCCGGGCTGGTGAGTGCTGGTCGGCACCGATCCTCTGTGCGGAAATCTCTCCTCTTTGCCCTCCGCACCCCTGTGGCTGCGCTCTCCTCTGCGGCTTCGAAGCTCACCCCTCCGCCACCCGCAGTCTCTGCCCGGGAAGGGGCTTCCTAGTGTATGGAAACCTTTCCTCCTTCACAGCTCCCTCCCACTGGTGCAGGTCCCGTCCCTATTCTTTTGTCTCTGTTTATTCTTTTTTCTTTTGCCCTCTCCAGGTACGTAGGAAGTGTCTTGCCTTTTGGGAAGTCTGAGGTCTTCTGCCAGCGTTCAGTAGGTGCTCTGTAGGAGTTGTTCCACAGGTAGATATATTTCTGATGTTTTTGTGGGGAGGAAGGTGATCTCCACATCTTACTCCTCCACCATCTTGAAGGTCTCCTCCCCTTCTTTTCTTTAAAGTTGCAGGTGAAACTATTTCCTCCCTTCCATCCTCTGCTGCCTTTTCCTCCTTCCCCCCCACCTCTCCTTGCCCCCGCTTACAGGTCCTATTACAAAATACTCAGTGGTGATTTTTATGCCTTCAGGTGCAGTCACATCCTGCACAAATTGTCAACATCCCTACCGCCCCCTGAATGGCAAACAATTCTTTCTTTTCCCTAGTTATTCCTGCTTTATAACTTTACCCGTTTCTGCCCCTTTAACTCCCCACCCTTTCTCACCTCAAATGCACTTCTTGCATATCCTAGCTATCATCACCTTACATTTAGTAATTTAAAAAGAAAAACTGGAATATCTCAGGATAACACCAGCATGGTTACTTACATTTTTTTAACTTAAAAAACAAAACTCAATAGAAATAAAACAAGTACACTAAAACCGTGTTGATGTAAATACCTAGAGACATAAGGACTTTCCCAGCCTTCTTCAAATTTCATCATAAATATAAACACATCTCAAAAGATGAACTTGAAGACAATGCAAGTGTGTGTGGGCATACACACACACAGAAAAGTTAAAGAGAGAAAAATAAACACGCAGGTAGCACTGCATTTGTATTAACCCTTCTCTGTCATATCGTGAAAAGAAAAAGTAGAGGGGAAAATAAAATTATAACAGTATCAACGTAATAGTATTAAAAGGGTTGAATGTTGGCATCTCTTTCAAACAATCAGTTCTTAAGAGACTAGTGTATCCCATCGGAATATATATATATATTATAATTAATATATTATTGCTTCCTGCCTTGGATAAATCACTTGAAATAAATGAGGTTTATTTGTTCTGTTTCTACAGAGAGTATAGCTAACAGAGCAGTTGTTACAATTACAATTATTTGATGTATTGATTGTGTAGGCTTATAGCAATTGCATGAGCTTCTTTTCTGTTGTTGATTTTTAGTTATTTTGCTAAATAAGAGATAATGAAGTTTTATGAATTGAGCTATCCAAATATATATTATCAATGATGAGCTTTAAGGAAATGCAGTATTTACTAAATTATAGTTGATGATATTTCATATCTATCAATAATAATAGAAATATTCTGCACACAACTCTTAATGGTAGCTGGAGTTGGGAATAAACTTTTCTCTATATAAAATTGAGTAGGAGGTACTAAACTTGAAATACCAAATCTTTTTCAGTAGAAAACTACAATTACCTAAATGCCCTTGCTTTATTTTGTTTCCTTTTCCTTAGGAAAAAGAAATTTGGTAAAATGTATAAATGACTAAGTCATTATATTTCTGTACTGGCTGTTAAATATTAGTCTGCTATTGAATTATTTACCTTTTTTTTGTTGCTGTTTTTTGTTTTTTGTTTTGCGGTATGCGGGCCTCTCACTGTTGTGGCCTCTCCCGGAGCACAGGCTCAGCGGCCATGGCTCACGGGCCCAGCCGCTCCACGGCATGTGGGATCTTCCCGGACCGGGGCACAAACCCGTGTTCCCTGCATCGGCAGGCGGACTCTCAACCACTGCACCACCAGGGAAGCCCTTTTTTTTTTTTTTAATTTTATTTTACTGAAGTATAGTTGATTTACAATGTTGTGTTAATTTCTGCTGCACAGCAAAGTGATTCAATTATACATATATTTATATATTCGTTTTCTTTTGTTTGTTTTTGTGGTACGCGGGCCTCTCACTGTTGTGGCCTCTCCCGTTGTGGAGCACAGGCTCCAGACGCGCAGGCTCAGCAACCATGGCTCACAGGCCCAGCCGCTCTGCGGCATGTGGGACCTTCCCGGACCGGGGCTCGAACCCACTATTTACCTTTTTAAAGTCAAAGAAATAAGCCAAAAATCAAGTTTTCAGATGCTTCTGGATTTTAATTGAGGGTAAGGAAATTAAATTATCTGACCTGTTTGGGGCTTAGCTTAAAGAGAAAGGGGATACTAGTGTAGGGGAACGTTATTCCTCTTTCCAAAACTCTAGAACATTAATTAAACCCTTTACCTAGCAAGAAGGAGAAAACAAGTGATACTATTTTTTTAATGGGAAAAATGTAAATTACAAATTATATAAGCTGCCATGCCATTTGGAGCATTAGCTAAACTTAAAATATAAATACAGAAGATAGAAATCTAGATTGTGCCCCCAAATTTCAATTTACCACTAGGAAAGAAATTTCTGTTTATTAATGGAATTGAAAACTCATTAGCTACCTAGATAATTTCCTTAAAATATATAAGGCTATAATTAAATTATATATATTTGCATATATGTATATATGCAAATTAAATGAAAAGTTGCAAGGTAACCTTAATTTTTTTTAAATTTTAAATAATTTGCTTTTTTTTAATTACAAATAAAAAATAAATTCTTAGCTATATATAAGATAGCAAATGGGAGTGATACCAGCATTAAAAAATAAGATATTTCTGTAGGAATTTTTTACTATTTGAGAAATTAAAATAATTTGGCTAAGAAATCCAAAATGTAGCCAGCAATGAACTGAGTTGTTAATTGCTGATCAAAGGAAAATCATGACTAGACAGTCTTTATTTTAGCATTCCTATATCATATTTCAAGAATTACTTAATTTCTTTGGAAAAGAGCACACAACACTTAACCTTAGTTATTAGGAAATAAATGTTGTCAACATACAATAGAAATTTGATAGATCACTGGAATACTAGGTTTCAAAAATTCAGAGAGGGTGTCTGAACTACCTCGTCAGCATCCATGGCTGTTAGTTGCATAATCTTAGAGCCATCTCCAGTGTTCTCCTCCACTGTGAGATCCAGCATGTCGGTTGGGAACACTGGTGGATTGTCATTGATATCCTGAAGTGTTATTTCTACCTACAAGGAGAGAAAGAAACAATGTATGAATATTGCATATGTCTGCAAGATACCAATTAAATTGTATACCAAGAGTCTATTCAAATAGTCCTTCCAAAAAGAATCAGAACCTTCATATATGACATCAAAAACAGAAAATGCCCTAGAGAAAGTTGTGAAATATTTATAGAAAAATATAAAAGCCAAATAAAGATCATTTGACTTGTTGATCGTAACTGACTTTAAATGATCAACTTGGAGTTTATAATAGAATAGGTCCACGATCAACTGTCATTTTAATCCCCAGATTTGTGCACCAGTGAAGAATTGTTGAGACTTAGGACTGTCTTTCAACCATTAAATGTTGCCTGACACACAGATGAGGTTGTATAAAATTTCTTCCTGAAATGTTTACATATTGGCAACTAATGTCCAAAGGAAATAAAGAAGTTCACATTTTGTTTTAAGAAACACTCAGCATTTTTCCCTTTAAAGTCAACTCTCAATCTTTAGGGGAAGAAAACTACACACATCTTTTCTTTCTATTTCCACTCCTTTCAACACATCTTAATGTGACTAAAGCTAAACAATCATTCCATTCAGATGTAGCATTCATATAAATTGCAAATATTAACAGCTTTGTTTGAAAGATCCTTGTCAGAGCTATTTGTTTCCCTACCTAAGAAAAACTGTTTAGAAATAACAATTTGTGAAGTTTAAATAATAACTTCAAACCATGTGTTTTCTCTTTCGAGCTAGGTGCTAAAAGCTGAATATCTGATAAGAAAAGGGGAGACAGCTGCTAATAAAACTGAAAGCTTCCCCAGTTGGGTCACAAAATCAAGTCATGGAGAAAAATCCATCCATCCATTTAGCTCAGATATAACCAGGACATTTTTCTCCTAGGATGAAATGTCATCTTTTATAGTTACACTGTAAAAACTCCATCAGATCCAAGAGTGATGAGTATGAATATTAGGAGAGAGCAAAAGAATTCTGGTTTCTTCTTTTCCAGGAAGAGAGGAGGGCGGGCTTGGGTGGAGGGAGAAGTAATAGGTAGGATTGTCATTATTCTCTGGCAAGGAATGAGTGGGACATACAGGAAAGCTAGGCAAGTAAACGGATGAGCAATTGATAAAAAAGAAAAACCCAGAAAACAATGTACAAAATTCAGTACTAAATAATTATTATAGTTCCACCATTTAACAGGACAGTTTTGATCATAGCTAGTGGCTCAAATTAGTCTAGGAAGTGGTTAAGACAGCCTCAGTAGTTAGAAATCTGCCACTTCTTTTTTGGCTGACATCATTCTCTACACCACTTCCTTTAGAAAAGATCTACAATGGCTAAAACTGCAGTCTATAAGGAGCATTCCCAACTTCCTTGCAAGGTTGTAAACAACATGAGTTTTCGAATTAGAAAGACCGGAGTTCAGATTCTGTCTCTGCAACTTATTAACTGGGGAAACTCGAGCACTTAATTTCTCTGAGCCTCAGTCTCCTTATCTTAAAATTAGGATAATAACATTTATCTTGGAGCATTTTATGAAGACTAAACCTTGATGATGCTGGCAAAATGACTAGCACAGAGGGAAGCGTTCAATAAAAAGTAGATCTTGGTTTTCAAACTACCAAGACAGAACTAGGTGTTCCTCAGAACCAGAGAGAGACTGCATATGTGACATGCATATATGAGTGTGTGTTTATGTAAGTATATGTTCATATCTGTGGGGGGAAGGAAGAACACTAAATTGAGGGTAAAGAGAATCCAGACTGGCACCAATTAAACATGACATCAAAGATACATCAGGACCTGTACCACACACTAGAAGCATGTTGGGTATAATAGAAAGATTCTTCATTATGAGTGCATGAACTGAACAAGACCCTTCTATATTTTAATAGTTATAACTAACATGCACATGGCAAACACTGTTTTAAGTTATATATATGTGTACACACATATACACATGCATCCACACACACACATATATACATATAAAATCCTCAAAAGAGCCTTATGAGGCAAGTACTATTATCTTCCATTAGAGAAATGAGTTAACCAAAGGTACGTAGGTTAAGATCTAGTAAGTCAGTGTTTTCTTCACTACAATGCAAACCTGTCTTTCTCTCTCTCCACACATACCTCCCTTGCTTGTGTGTGTGTTCAATAAACATAATGAATCATATCTGAAAAGTATGTCACAGCTATATAAATATATTTTTACAAATGTGCATATTATTCCTGTCTGGAATTTGGAACACTTACATATGAACTAACTAGCCATATAATCTTGGGTCAGCCTATAAATATTTGTCAGAATTTAAAAAAAAAATGAACTAGGTGATTCCTAGATACAGCTCTAAAAGTCTGTGATCATGTATTCTCTATGAAATTTTGGCCAACTCCATCACTTCAGGTACAGAAAAGTATTTCCTTTTTTATTAGCAAGTATAAATTTAGTTAAATATTAATGAGTTCAAAACTAAACATTTCTGAATGTATCTAGAATCAACCAGTTATAGGCACAGATCTAGAACATCTCATCATTGGATCTGATATATGCAAAGGTTATATTTTTGGTTAAGGATACAATAGGTCATCCATTTAATAAGCCAGACTATGCTTTTTCCAAATCAGTGTCAGCTTGCCAATCAAAAAGTTGAAACTTTATATTCCTTTTTAAAGAAAAATCTGGATATTTTCTTTAACTGTCCAGTCTCTCTTCTCCACTTCACACTTCCTCAAGTATTCCTGAAAAGCTTTCAGCATGACTCCTCTAGATTCCCTCAGTTGCCTGGAGTACGAATTACCTAGGAGAGGAGATTTGAACTTATTGGTGTAAGTAGGTGTCATCCTGCAATCCCTTCACTTCTGACTCGGTGTGCCATGTTTCTACTACCAAGAATTCCAAGATCATGGACCCTGTTTACCTATGAGGTGGTCACTGATTCCAATATTTATCCATGTAATATTTTAGGATCTATCACATAAAGGGTATATGTTAGTCATTAAAAATACAGATGAGGGCTTCCCTGGTGGCGCAGTGGTTGAAAGTCCACCTGCCGATGCAGGGGACATGGGTTCGTGCCCTGTCCAGAAAGATCCCACATGCCGCGGAGTGGCTTGGCCTGTGAGCCATGGCCGCTGAGCCTGCACGTCCTGTGCTCCGCAACGGGAGAGGCCACGACAGTGAGAGGCCCGCGTACCGCAAAACAAAACAAAACAAAACAAAAAACAGATGAAAATAAGACAGGCCACCATCCCTTGCAGGGAAGAAATGAAGTTTGATCATGGAAATATGTACAAATAAACATTTACAACTACCTCCAGGAAAACATACTGTTGACATCTTGATTCCAAGAAGTTAGTTCCCCACACCATGGATAATTCTTTGAACTGCCCTGCATCTTGTCCTTGGCAGTTACCATCTCTCTTGATGAGTCCAGATCCTAACATGCACTTGGCTCACTCTCTTGGATCTGCCACCAACCTGAGAGTCTTTTTCCATTACTACTCCCTCTTTGGACTAAGATTTGGTATGATTTGTTTTGAAATATTATCATATAAAACACAGGAGTCAAACATTAAAAGTTTAGAGAAGATATCTGGAAATAAGAATTAAGACATTATAATTTTTAAAGAGTCCTTTCTGTACAAATTAGATTAGTGGTTTATTTTAAAATTCTGAGATTTAAAAAATGTCTAAGATATAATTCCTAAACTAAAAAAAGTATATGTTGGTAAATACATTCCATTCTTTTAAAAGACACACCAAAAACTACAGCGTAGGGCTTCCCTGGTGTCGCAGTGGTTGGGGGTCCACCTGCCGATGCAAGGGACGCGGGTTCGTGCCCCGGTCCGGGAGGATCCCACGTGCCACGGAGCGGCTGGGCCCGTGAGCCATGGCCGCTGGGCCTGCGCGTCTGGAGCCTGTTGCTCCGCGGCGGGGGAGGCCGCGGCAATGAGAGGCCCGCGTACCGCAAAAAAACAAAAAACAAAAAACTACAGCATAGCTAAGCTTTTAGTGCCAGCATTGCCCCTTTAGTGTTTTACATCTATTTTTATATTTGTTTGGATCTGAAATAAGCAAAATAATTGCATTTAAATATTATTTTGTAAAAACTATCATATTTAAAAATATTTTTTTTATTTTTTAGGCCAAGCTGTGAACATGTGGGGTCTTAGTTCCCCGACCAGGGATCAAACCCATGACCTCTGCATTGGAAGCACAGAGTCTTAACCACTGGACTGCCAGAGAAGTCCGAAAAATATCACATTTTGAACTCAGAAGCTTCCCTTCACAAGTGGCTGTATTTTAAATGAAAACAAAACAAATACAAACTGCCAGTAGCTTCCATCACTTAAGTCTGGGGACATTTTAAGGTATCAATTCTGTAAGTTGGTGAAAATTGACCCTCAAAGATGAAAGAAACATTACACCATTAAGATAAGGTACTTGCATATTTTATGCCTGCCTATCAAATGTTGACCTTTGTGCTTAGATATTTGACCCTTAAGGAACATATGTGGTTTCATCTGCTACAATTACAAAGGCAGTTGGTAGCTTTGTGGTTGACTTATTCATAGCAAAAACATCAGCTACAGCTAACGGCTGAACCATAGGTATTGTCTACGGCCATCACTCCATTACCATTTAGGTACCTTCAGAATAATGACTTTCTAAGCTGAGACACCTGATCCCTAGACAGTGAAACCTTGGTAAATGATGATATTTAAAGACAAAAACATGACCGAGATTAAGGCGCTAATGATCAATTCATTAAAAATTGGTTTGTCTTTTGGTAGTTTTGTAAAGGTAAAAGTTAATTAAAAATATGGCTTTAAATATTGTCACCAAACTTATTTATGCTGAAGGAATAGAATCCTTGATATTCTACTTGCTGAATAGCCAAATGGATATTTAAAAACTAAAACTCTTACTGTGCAAATAGTTACTATGAAATGAGTACAATGCTTTTCTCTTTAAAAATTTTTTCCTATTATATGCAATTTATCATTTTATTCTGCACTGCATCAGGAATGATGTTATATCTTGGGGATTTACTTTTAATTTCTTAAGTCAATAAATCAGAATACAGATACATAATAAATGAGCAATTGCTATTATTATTAGTTAGCAATAGCAATGATCAAATCATTACATATGTGTAAATATAAAATATGGTATTTCACTAAATTAAGTTGATATTACAGAAGTAATACACTATATTCAAGGCTAAGGAATTGACTAAAATATCAAGGTCCATTATGAGCTCATTCTCCAGTTAATAAACTGATAATTGCATTGTGATCACTATCTCAACCACAATTAAAAACATATACTTAAATACACAATCTCTCTGCAAGCTAAATAAAGTGGTTCTTAGTGAATCAGGATGAAAAATGCCCCAAAACATATTTTTAATTCACAGTCTTCCTGCAACCTACATAACATGTTCTGGAAAACAATCTTTTTTTTTTCTTTTGAAAGATTGTAAAATTTATAATACAACAAAGGTTTAGGAATCCATTCATTTGCAAGAAGAAATATTAAAATTCTTAGAAGGAATCTTAGATATCATCAAGTTCATCTCCTAATCAAAAGCAAAGCATTGAAATGTCAAGTGATTTATCTAAGAAAAACTATTGTCAGCCTCTTAACTCTAGTCCACTGACTTTTGCAGAGATCTGTGGAAAAAACCAGGCTAGGGAGCAAGCAGCATAATATGCCTTAGACCACTGTCTCTAATCTTTGCACAAAGACAGAGATCATTCAAACAAAATATGCATTTGATGTGTACAGGAAAATAATATTTGAAGAAATTAATGTTTGATTATCTACCCTACAAATACTACTTTATCCACCTTCTTGCTCATTTTTAAATTCCTTTATATATATTTACATTAAGGGAAAATAATCTGTGAAGGTTTGCCTTATTGATGTCACTGGAAGACTATTAAACATTCAGCAAAAAGGTGGTGGATATACATTACAAGTAGAGAAACTATAGCTAAATTCTCTGTAGATATCAGTAAAAGTTACTGCTTTTAAAATGTCTACAAAGAAGCTATTTCTTTTTCTCAAAAGATGCAGTAATATTCATTTTCAGAAATGACTAAAGTCTAAACGGTTGGTGGGACAGACATAAAGTACATAAACTATAAAAGAGTAAAAGAAGACATATCACAGCAAATAGTGCTTGATTAGTTGCTTTTTTTAGTGCCAAACGTAATTATTTACATTACTGCCTTTTTATTTTTGTGAAACTGACACTCCAAGTTTCTCAAATACTACTATTACCACATAAATTGTGACAAAGCATTGCACCAAAAATAATGCTTAGGGTTCACATGTATTACCTCCAAAGATATTGTGATAATGCCACCAGATTGTATTTAAACACTCCTTTTTAATTAATAATTCTGCCAAAAATATTTATTTCAAGGGAAGTATTTTTTGCTCTGATTTCTTTAACACATTTATATATTATAGAAATTGGTCGTTGCAAAGGTTAACAGATCATTTATACTGCTCAAATTTGTAACTTCTAGAATTTTGAGGGCAAAAATTGTCTTGTTCATTTTTGCATTCTCACAACTTATCCATCTCTAGCATGTAACTTTCTCTCCAGAGATATTTGTTTTAAAAGCAAACCCAGGTTATTTTTACATTTTTATTAGAGTCACATGTTCAGCAAATTTAATAAATTAGATATGTTATTGGTATATAAGGAATGTATTCATCAAATTTGCCCTATATGACAATAATATTTAGAACCAATCCAATTCCATTGACTTCCTAGTTCTTGTGTGTCCATGATGCCATCATGTATAATTTTTATGATATGACATTATATTTGATGATAATTCAATAACCTTATACTCAGAAGAATGATTTAAAAGAGCTTCAGGAAAAACATCTTGTATATAAACATATACAATAACAACTCAGGAAATCTCCCAGTTGGGAGATTGGAATATAAGATCCTATGAAATGCCCATCACTGCTTCAGAAACAACTACACTAAACGCCAAAAAGTCATGAATAAACATGAAAAAATAACTGAGGTCATTCAAATGTGTATTACCCTTAATAGGTCATTATGATGTCACTCCAATAACACTTTGCTAAACGATGCCCTAGTTTATACTGTGTAGGTGCTACTGAAATTCAGTGAGGATAAAGTCTAATCTTACACTCAAAACAATTTTTATTTCATCAGCATGAAACAAAATGCTGAAATCTAGCATTTAATTTTCTGTATGGAGGTTCAAGTGAGAAGTTGAAGTTGAAAGCAAAGTAACGAAACTGAAATCCACACCAGGATCAGTACAACTATCAAGCCTGAGCTGTCACTTCCTTTGACTCTGAAAAGGAAAACTCCACCTTTCCTGTCTGAGATGAGGCTGTGTGTGAAGTATGAGTCTGCCTGCAATGCAGTGAGCGGCTTCATGCTGGGGGACATCAGGGTGGTGTGTGCAAAGAAACATTCTATGACTTGACATTAAACTTGGGAATTGAGAGCAAAATTCATTAAACAAAGACATCAAGATAGAAATATCGAAACCATGGCTCAAGTAAATAATCAAATTTATATTTTAAATGTTTGGCAATAACTTCCCATTCCCTGTCTTCAAATGAAGCCAAATACTATGTGATTCACCCAATTCAATGGGATTGACACATTTTGCATGCTATGTTGGCTTCCAATAACAAGGCTTTATTTAGTAAATTTGTGTCAAAGCCTATATATATTGAGAATACATAGCAGAAGGTCTAATTACATTTCTGCAGAAAGTTTGACATTCTATATTAGCCTTTTGGTAGAAGAACTAACCAAATAATTTCATTTGGTAGGGCATATATCTTACCCCTTTTTAAAATTTCAAGTATGAGGTTAAGTTCAGTCATTAGGAACAAGAAAATTCAACACCTACTTGTACTATCATTTGTGGGTTTAAACTCCAAGTACTTCCATCTCTTAACAACAAGAATAAAAAGCTGTATTGCCATGAAGGGATGGTGCCAGGGTTTGCATATTTCCTTTAATTTTGTTCTTCATTTCTTTCCCTATTTTGGGTGACCACTGGGAATTCTGCTGCCATAAGTCTGGGTGAAGTGTTTCACTACATCCAGAACACTTCATCATGTTGCAGAGCCAAAATCTATTATGGTTTGCAAGTGACTCATACTTCAGTTATGAGAGAGCCCTAGCAAAGAACAGTTTACATCTAAAAGTCCCTAAATGTCAGGAATGTCTTGTTTGGACTGCATAGGTGTGTAAGGTCCAATCATACTCTGTGAACAATGTTTTGAGGTATTTATTTATTTATGATGTATAACCAACTTTATTCACAAGAGTCTGTGGTAGCTGTAATCATAGTGTACTGTCTCATCTTGATGGTATTTCTGAACTTTTGAAACTGAAATCTTGAAGAAAATGGGGAAAATCAAACTATGGAGAAATGACCTATGATCCCATACAATGGAAGACCAGTAGGGGTTAGATGTGACCTATTAGAGAAAATTAATAGCACCACTACTGCACGTATACATGAACTAGAAATTCTTGAGAACACAGGTCTGTTGCAGGCCCCAACTTTACTGAAGCTTCAGGGATCATCAGAAAGGAAATCTTTGCATTTAGGTACAGTGTTTCTTCAGAATGACAAGAAAAAATAGAAAAATCATGTATTTCACAGAAATTTAGCACTAAAATATTACCTTATATACTAAACATTATTTTACTAATTGTTTTTTTTTGTTTTGTTTTTGTTTTTTTTTTGCGGTACGAGGGCCTCTCACTGTTGTGGCCTCTCCCGTTGCGGAGCACAGGCTCCGGACGCACAGGCTCAGCAGCCATGGCTCACGGTTCTAGCCACTCTGCAGCATGTGGGATCTTTCCGGACGGGGCACGAACCCGTGTCCCCTGCATCGGCAGGCGGACTCTCAACCACTGCGCCACCAGGGAAGCCCATATTTTACTATGTTTTTAAAGAGAAAACACTTTAATAAGAGAAACATGATATAATGATAATATCTGAGGAAGCAACATTTAATTTGGGAATTAGAATATTCCTCTTTTTGGAATTTTAGGCTAACAAATACTTTGTCATTTCAAACTTTATACTTGAAATTTACATTAAGTTTTGTGTATATTTAGATATCTGTGCATTTATTTCACATAAGTTTGTACTTTTTCCCTTCCAACTATTCTGGAATAAGAGGAAAGAATGAAGCATATACATTTTAGATTCCTTTCAGCATAATTTTTAAAAGCAAAGTAAAAATGACTGTCATGAGTTTTAAAATAGAACATATTTTACATATAAGCTACATGTATGTAACTGTGACCAATTATATTTCTCAAATAAAAGCAATTACATTAATCTCTCACCACTAAAACTCTTCTAGCAGTCAGCAGCATATGTTCCCGGGATTTCAATGCATTTCTTACCAGGAAAGAAGTATGTATGAGTCACAGACAGGCTTGGACAGTAGCCAGAAATGACAAGAATGGCTAGAAGTGCGGACAAGACACAGTTAACTCCATTCCTGAAATAAAATGCTTTCCATAACTCACCAAATGTGTGGTGACATAATAAAAAGCTAGTTTTGTTGTGCTTTCAATATTGTTCAAATTAGAACCAAATAAGGATTTCTTTTAAGGCAAAGGCAATCATGTGTAACCACTTCAACTTTTCCTGAAATCAATACTGCATAATTTCTGCATTTTAACAGATTCTTAAGGATGCCTAAAAGTAAATGCAGAATAAAGGATCAAGTTAAAATATCTGTGGTTGCATATGAAACTTTATGGAAATTTTTATACTATTCTTCAAAACAAACACCCTGCAAAAGCATCCTGGAGTACACTTTTCAACAGTTGTTCATCTGAATGTGGTAAAAACACATCAAAAGGAAAATGTAGTATAAGAAAAACAAATAAAAATATTCCACCAAATTGTTCTTCACTTTTTTTTTTTGACTTAATAGATCCTGGATTTTTTTAAAAGAAAAGGCTTCTATTAAGACTGCTGAAAAATAGAAAAGCAGTTTGATTTATATTAAAGATACAAGCTGTGGTAGATTGAATTATTGATCCCAATTCTTCACCCATCCCTATAAGCAACTTCACAGTCCCTCCCACCTTTAGGTGGAGTTTCTCTCTCTGCCTCTTGACTTTGGGCTCATCCATGATACTGTTTCAGTCAATGGATATTTACAAATATGACCCAAGTACAGATTTGCAATGTATTTGCTTTCTTGTACGTCTGCCACGGTTATTAGAATACTATGTCCCTGCTAGTTCACTAGTACCAGAAGGAGGACAACAGACATTGAATAGAAGAGACATTGACACGGAGAGACTTGTAGCCTGAAGCAGACCTTCCCAGTTGAGCCCAGACTAGATCAACCCAACTGCCTACACAAAGATGCATGAGAATAAATGTGTATTGTTGTAGGGCTTTGAGATTGTGTGGCTCTTTATTATGCAACATTATTGTGGCAATAGCTGACAGATACCTTAAGGCAAAAAAAATGGATTCATTTATTGAATATGCTAATTATTATGTTTTAAATAATGGATTACTGTTCTGTTTAAAATGAGGGGCAAAAAGAAGAAAAAAAATGTTAACGTATACTGATGTATATATGAGGTATATATATATATATATATATATATATATATATATGAGGTATATATATGAGGTAATTTTTAATGCTATGAACTTACTAACATCTTCCTACCCTGTATAACTTCCCATTCTTAACACACCATGCCCTTTTAGAAGGACAATGCAAAACAAGATATGATCAAGTTTTGATCAAGCTCCCTGCCCCTCCCACAATCCAAAAATTGGAGCAAGAGGGTGGGAATACTTGACCCAAGAGGAACAAATTATGACTGGGTTGAGTCAATGAAATTGTCTTTCTTAAGAGTGAAATTTATGAAAAAAATAGGAAACACTACAAGAAAATAATAATGGCACAACTACAATGCAGCTCCTATGACTAAGTGGCCCCACATGAGGCCTGGCTAGATTTTTCTTATGGAATTGCTACAATGCCAAAATGATCCCTCTGCCCCATTTCACCTTTGCACATTAGCTTTCACCTTTGAAGAAATTTCGATTACTCAATACCAAAGACATCATGTTTTGACTTATAGCTATTCTATCTTATTTTAGTTGGTTATTAGTTTATACTGCTTATATATATATATATATATATATATATATATTTTTTTTTTTTTTTTTTTCCGGTATGCGGGCCTCTCACTGTTGTGGCCTCTCCCGTTGCGGAGCACAGGCTCCGGACGCGCAGGCCCAGAGGCCATGGCTCACGGGCCCAGACGCTCTGCGGCATGTGGGATCTTCCCGGACTGGGGCACGAACCCGTGTCCCCTGCATCGGCAGGCGGACTCTCAACCACTGCACCACCAGGGAAGCCTTCTTTATATATTTTAAACAACTATTTCACACTGTAAAATTAAAGTCCCATTTATAGTTTACAAAGTCCCATATATGTTTTTTTAACTTCAAAAATGTAACAATTTCTATTCATATGAAACAGCATTAGCTCATCAATATTCAGGAGTGAATATAACTTTAATCTAAAATATATCTTCTGAAAACTTTGAATTCACTGTCAAAGCATAATTTTTTTGCAATGCACTGTGCTTAATTATATTTAGAAAGCCTATTTCAATGAATTAAGAAAGACTGTTTCTCTTCTAAGCTTCAGTGGAACATGGAACATTTAGTTTCCGGCATAGGGTTTAGCGTACAGTAGGCACTTAATTTACATTTGTTCTATGATTTAAAAGCCAGTATGCTTATTGCAGTAGAACATCTTGTAGTTATATACATAGAAATGAAGGGAATGGTATTTTATAAGCAAAATTAAGAGCAGAGGACATCAGCTGGTGAACCATCAACTGTAACAATTACATTGAGTAGCAAAAGTCCTAAGAATGATTCCTGATGTTTATCAAAGTAAAAACTAATTTCCTAAGAATGATTCCCTGATGTTTAGCAAAGTAAAAACTAATTAATTGGAAAGAATATTTTTAAATGTGAAAAATAAATAAATAGCAAAATACATTTTCTTTAAAAAGATATTTCAGTGTGGAAGGTTGTCTTCTATTTCTCATTGTCAAAGCCAAAGTACCAAATTTTTTAGTGTGATAACAGTATCACAAGAAGATTAATACATTTTTAAAAACGTATTTCACTTTAAAGAAATCATTGAACTGTTACAGAAGTGTACTCTCTCGAAAAGAGAAAAAAATGAGCAAAATACAATAAAACATCTCTATACTTTAAGAGATTAGACTCAAGAGTGATGAAAAAGATATGCCAATCATAAATACTTACTGACTACAAGTAATCGTCTCCATGAAATAACATGGTTTGATTATTTTGTCCAAATATACTCTCACTCTTTCTCAATTTATGACTCTATAACCATGAGTAGGATGACATCAATAGATGCTTTGATTTTATTTTTCAAAGGCATATTCTTTTCACTAAAACCAAAACAAAAGAAAAATGTCTCATGTAATCTTCCATTACTAATTAGTTTTTTCTGCACTCATATTTAAGTAACTTTTTAAAACCCATTTTAAAGCATTTTTTAAACCCATGGTAAGTATGCAAAAATTAAACTATATCAGAGTAGGGGATTCATGGAAAACTGGTAGTGCAGAACTGCAAGCACTTCGTCTGTCAAAATTAATAAGAAAAACAAAAGAAACACTGCAGTTCTCCTGTCTAGACTAATAGAATTCTCACAGTCTGCTTATGTTAATAAATGTTACAGGAAATCTATCCCTTTCCTCTAGTGATTGTATTTAGATATTAGAGCCTATGAGTGTTTTTTCAGTTAATCAGAGAATACTTTTTAATAAGAGAATAAATTACAGTTTTAATAGTCTTTATTAACATTTTTATTATTACTAAAGTGTGATTAAGCATTGTCAACACGTTTTTATTGACAATTTTTAATATTCTATGTATATATATGAAAAATCATTGTGCAAATTTTCACATAAAATTCCCTTTTACCAAAAACATTTGTCCATTACACTGCATAGTCTTTCTTTGTAAAATATTTTCTATAAAAAACCAAAACCCTCAAATTAGACTATTGATTGTGACAAAAAAAGACCCTTGCAAGTTAATATTGTTATTTGAATGTAGTAATAGTATTTACAACAGCTAAGTTTACCTCTTTCAATTTGTGTCTTTGTAGTAGAAAACCACCTTCACCCACCTAATTTCCCTAAGAATAAACTCCATAAAAGCATAGGAAATTCAAGTTGGAAATTTCCTCCTTTAAAATATAACAAGTATGAATTAAATTCAAAATTCAGTGAAGAGAAAGATTAAGTACATAAAATTTATTCATTAGAAAATATCGATGTGTTTGTTTTGGAGCTCTACAATCTATTAATTCACTTTTTAAAAGTTGATTTAATATGTTAACATTTTTCATTCTCTTTGACATGTTTTTAATCATGGCAATAAAATAAAATTTATTCTCACTTTTTAAAAAAAAGTATATTCCGTGTCAAAACTAAGGCATGACAAACTTTATGCTTCCAAGTAACTGCAAACTCAAAGATACTGGAATGAGCCTGTAACCATTTTCCACACTTCATTTAATCAAGGTTTTTTCTGTTTATCCTTGTGTAGATACAGTACTTATTCACACAGCACATCTTTTTATTTTTTTGTACATCATGAGCTTTCAATAAAACCAATGAAATTGCAAATCAAGCAATTTTCATAAACATTCTACAATAGAGAACATAATTTCCAGTTACTACATTGCCAATGAAACCACCTTTAGGAAAACTTAATCTTCTCAGTGCAGTTTACTTCCTACATTTAAAATTTTCATAGTAGCAATTGAGAAAGTAATCTAAGTTATATTACAATGGTGAACACTGAGCATGAAATTTTTTCTCTTATTTTATTGCATAGTGTTTTGAATGTTGTTAAATTTAGAGGATTGCACTGCAATATTTGGTGAGCAGGAATAACGATAAATATTTTTTTAGTCACATGAAAAAATACATTTGCAAAACCAAAGATTAGAAGATATGTATAAAATTCCTGGAGCCAAGAATCTGTAACACAAATATTACCTCCTTAAAAGAAGATACTTTACAATTAATAATTGTCTATTCAGGGACCTAATTTGAGATTCTCTGTGATTTTCAAATTAGTTTTATGACTCATCTGTGATAAGGAAAAAAAGTTTCTGACCCAATACCCATCTCAAGAAATAATATTAAATTACAGCTTATTTTTATATTAAAAATGACTGATGTGTCATATATTACCTTTCTAAGCAACAACTATACTTCTGTAGTTGTTTTTCATTAATTTATCCAATAAATATTTACTTAAGGCCTACTACGTGCTATTTTAAGTGGTAGATGTGTAACAATGATCAAAACCATCTTTTCTGACCTCATCGGCCTAATGACATTCTTAAAGTTATCCTTTATCTTGGGTTCTTACAATGACATTTTGCTGCAAACAGCTTAGGTTTTAAAGATTATATTCCTAAATTCATTGGTCTTTATATCCAATTCAATATATGCAACCAGAAATATATCTGTAAGTGTGGAACAGAGTAGGTACACTTTTTGTCTGGCAATGGCTATTCTCACATCTATGAATTTTTTAAAATTGTAAGTGTTTGAGGAGAGGAGTGCTTATGTCTTATGCTCTAGGTCTCAATAAGCTGTCACAACCCTGTGTGTAATATTCTTTCAGGTTTTCTGCTTGAGCAAACTGTTCATTAAAGGAAACTACAAATTATAATTCACACTCAATTGCCTACTAGAGACAATAGTTGTGTGAATAAATGAACAAGGTTTTCTCTACTTTTAATGAATATTTTTTAAAACATCTAACTTCTTATTTCTATTTGCTAAGGTAATATTAAAATCAACTAAAATGTTATAATTTTGCCTTGGTTTGCAAGGCTTTGCCAACATTTTTTAATCTGTTTATTCATAATTAGAGTATATTTTAATTCTTAGAAGTTCAGTGCTCAGGAAAAGCAAATATTACCTATAAAAATCTAAAATTTTAAAGTTTAATTTGATTAATAACTTGTCTTTTAAAATGTGCAGGATCTATATTTCTGTTTTTGTGCCAGTACCATACTGTCTTGATTACTGTAGCCCTGTAGTATAGTCTGAAGTCAGGGAGCCTGATTCCTCCAGCTCTTTTTTTTGTTTGTTTGTTTATTTTTCCTCAAGATTGCTTTTGCTATTCGACGTCTTCTGTGTTTCCATACAAATTGTAAAATTTTTTGTTCTAGTTCTGTGAAAAATGCCGTTGGTAATTTGATAGGGATTGCATTGAATCTGTAGATTGCTTTCGGTAGTATAATCATTTTCACAATATTGATTCTTTCAATCCAAGAACATAGTATATCTCTCCATCTGTTTGTGTCATCTTTGATTCCTTTCATCAGTGTTTTATAGTTTTCTGCGTACTGGTCTTTTGCCTCCTTAGGTAGGTTTATTACTAGGTATTTCATTCTTTTTGTAACAATGGCAACCTAAATGCCCATCAACAGAGGGATGGATAAAGAAGATGTGGTACATATATACAATGGAATATTACTTAGCCATAAAAAGGACAGAATTGGGTCATTTGTAGAGACATGGATAGACCTAGAGACTGTCATACAGAGTGAAGTAAGTCAGAAAGAGAAAAACAAATATTGTATATTAACGCATATATGTGGAATCTGAAAAAATTGGTATAGACAATCTTATTCATAAAGCAGAAATAGAGAATAAATGCATGGATACCAAGGGGGGAGGTGGGATAAATTGGGAGATTGGGTTGACATATATACACTATTGATACTATGTATAAAATAGATAACAAATGAGAACCTAGTGTATAGCACAGGGAACTCTACTCAGTGCTCTGTGGTGACCTAAATGGGAAGGAAATCCAAAAAAGAGGGGATATATGTATACATATAGCTGATTCACTTTGCTGGACAGTAGAAACTAACACAGCACTGTAAAGCAACTATACTCCAATAAAAATTTTAAAAAAAGGAAACCAGCTCAAAAAAATAAAATAAAATAAAATGTACATGATTACTCAGAACATATGTAACAAAAGAATAAATAACCACTCATGTATGTGTTAGTTAATAGTTAATAAAATTAGTTAATTAGTTAATAAAATAATATATTTAAGAGTTACTAGTGGTTTATATTTAAGAAAATCTTAGCAAAACCAAAATTAGCTTATTTGGGGTCTACTTTCAGAAATAACATTAAGTGTAAGGCAAGAAAACATAAGTGTAGGAAGAACAGCATAATCTGGAGTGGAAACAGTACATTCTTAGATATGTAAAAGTATAAACTTGGTAAAAACTTTGTAAATGTATTTACAAATCAGAAACCAATAAAAATTTTCAAATTAAATGTATACTCCATAAAATTCAAATTAATAGCAATAATTGTATATGTTGTTTTGCTGAAAATAAGGTCTCTGTTAATCAGCAGGGTGAGATTTAGCAAAGTTACCTCTACATTCCTCCGTTTTAATCTTGGTGCTATTATCCAGGCACCTGTCACCTTTTCTAAGCCTCAGCTTCTTCACATATAATATGAAGCTTCCAAATGCAAAAATAATGAAGCTTTGTGGAATGTCAGACAAATATAAAGTCATCATATAATGATGGTGACTATAAACATAGTCATCACATAGTGCCAGTGACTATAAATGTTAGTAATTTCTTATTAAAATGAAAAACTTACTAGTAATTATCACACATTAAAATGTTTTTTAATAAAATCTTAGAATCAGTTAAAAATAATGATTAAGTAGTTCCTGAAAATGCTTTTGTGGACGGCATCAAAAGTCAGGAAAATCTTTTGAGTTAAGTTACAAAGACATCTACTGGATAATGAAAACTACTGAACCCAGGGCAGAGATAAAAAAGAGCTTACTTACTTTCAATGCAGTGGTTTCTAACGAGGTTTACAAATTAGAATCACCAGACAGAATTTTCATAATACACAGTTACAGGCCCAAACTCCAGGGAACCCACTCATTAGGGCACCCAAGCGGGTGGCCAAGGACTGAGTAAACATAAAGAATAATCATTCAGTGAAATGAAGAGGAACACTCAGGCAAATGCTCATTGGAGCTACGGGTGAACCAAGATAGGGAATAAAATCTCATTTTCTTTTTTGTCTTTTCTATAGTAATAACTGCCTCAACCAAGTGTACACATGAGAAATAATTTAGCTGCTTTTGACAAATATGTTGTGCCATTAAATTTTAAGATAAAGGAGACTGCCAGTGAAAACGTTCTTGCTATGCTTTCAACTTAGAATCAACAAGAAGGAACCTAAAATAAGGATCAAACTTTCTTTTTGTTGGTTTTATGAGCTGTTAAATCACTAGGGCCCATGGAAAAATTTCAACTTTTGCCAATAAATGTTATGATGTTGCCCTTTCTCAAGTGATAATCTATTTAAAAAAAAAAACAAAAAACTACTCTTGAGTGTTAATTCATTTTACTCTGAAGATGCTAAGATGTGCCTATGAATTTAAGTGCCACATAAAGTGATTCCAAATATATGAGACAAATGTCATACTTGGCAAATTATCTGATGCTAACAAGCCTACACTGTTTCTCTAGGTGCTAAAATTACAAATAAACATGTTATTTTAATCTTCTATTTGCATGCCTCTGGGAATCTATATCTGAATACTTAATTACTCCTTGTGTTTTTACAAGCTATTTCATCTGCATTTAGCTAGGATTATCTGGCTCCCTCTGCTATACCCTTATATCCATGAAGTGCTTTATTCAGCAAGTACTGGTAGAATGCCACTACCGAACACTTTGTGGGGATAGATGCTCTTCAACAAGCAGAGAGAGAAAATACGGGTCAATCTGGACAGTTCTGTGAATGTACTAAAAACCAGGGAATTTACCCCTTAAAGGGATGAACTTTATGAAAAGTGAATTATATCTTGCTAAAGTTCTTAAAAAGTAGGTAAGAGGCCTTTGAAATCAGTAAATCTACGGAATAAGGAAGTGATGCCTATCTTATATAATTTATTTGTACTGAAGCCAACAAAGATGGCTGTTTATAGACAGCATCTTCCTTTCTGAGTTTTTCTAAAGAATAGTTTTAGTAATGTGTCATGAAATACTATTAAGCTTGTTAAATTACACTGATGCTTCATAGTTTTAAAAATAGGGGCTTGTGTGACTAGGTTTATCATTCTTTCGTTACACTCAGTTTCATTTTACAAGTAAGGATGCAAGAGAAACATGTGGAGAAGGTTGAAGCCATGACTACATTCACTGACTCACAGACAATCAAATGATAACATAGAAGATGATTTAATAGAATTTTAGAATTGGAAAACACTTTGAAATCATCTCCTTTGATTCCTTTGAATAAAGAATTCCAGGTCAAAGAGTTAAAGTGGTATCCCTAATTTCAGGGTTAGTAGAGATCTATGACTAGAACTGAGATTTTTTTCCTAACATTTCACACTTTAACAAATATGCCATTTATCTTAATTTATTGAAAGTGGAAAAATAGTCTGAAATAGAATGCATATAATTGCCATTATTTTCTAATACATTTGTTATCTTCATCTAGAGGCTATTTAAAATTAGATATTAAACAAGGGTTGTTCCTTGCCTACAACTTATTTCTAAAGGTAGACAAGGATGCTGTTAGTGGGTTTAAATCCTGGATTTGTCATTTTTATCTATATGAACTTAGAAAATTATTTAACTTGAATGTGCCCCTGTTTCTTCATCAGTAACTTTGAGATAATAAAAGTACCACATTCAGTGGGTTGTTCTGATGATTAAATGAGATAAAGGGTGTACAGCACATAGAATAGTGACTGGCACACATTTAGTGCTCATTAAGAAAAGGGATGTCAGTACTAGTATTGAATAGTGCACTGCTGAAGTGTTGTTTGTAATCAACAGAACACAAACATTCAATACACACACACAGAAATGTAGATTCTAGTTATAGAAATAAAGCTTCAGTTATTAGAAGGAACATATTTTAGGTTCACAGTATAAAATGTCAACATTTTTTAGAGATCTGACCTTATTCAGATCTCTTTTTAGATAAAACATGCCTTTGTTAGCACAATTAAGATAAAATCAGGATAAAAAGGAAACTATAAGCAAAATATTCCTCATGTTGACTTACTTCATATATGTGAGGCCACATCACTATAATTCTGATTTGAATAACTCATAAAATTACCTTTACTTCACTAAATTAAACTTAAATAATAGATTTAAATCAAATAATACTCTAGCTTTTACACAAATTTCAAAACACATTTCACATTTGTAATTTTTTTTAGGACAAAAGGAGTTCAATTACTCATACCAGATGTTATTTCTATTTTGTTCTTTAAGATATTTTCTAAATTCAGTACAATGAAGAGCTAACATTTTGTAAAAAGTGAAAAATATATACTATTTAAAAAGTAAAGGTGTTAGGTTTAGAATTTAAAATAAAAATTTTTAAATACATAAAGAAATCCATAAAAGCAAAGATTCCCCCTATTCGATCTTAAATTAAAAGCATGGGTTTTCCACTTGCTAGTGTATGTGATATTGATGAAGACAACTTTTCTCAACTACTATTTCTATGTCTATAATCATGAATATGATAATACTGTCTTTCTTATTGGACCATTGTAAGGGTGCAAGCATATCAAAACTGATTTGAAATCAGTCCACTATTATTATGTAAATAAATGTGATTTTCACTCATAAAAATTCCATGCTCAATATTAACAACACGATTAATCATGAATCATTGTGACATATATTTAAGAAGAGGACTGTTTGAAAAGCTCCTTCTGTATTTTTTTTTTTTTTTTTTTTTTTGGTCAGTTCTGCCATTTACTAGTTGTGTGATCTAAGTATCTCAAACTCACCAAATGTAGTTAATAATTCTTGGCACACTACCTCAGGTCATTCTAAAAATTAAGTAACATGACATCTATTAAAATATTTTTAAAAAGTAATTTACACTTATAGAGCATTATCATAGTATGTTTACCAAGGACCAGGCTCTGTACTAGGCACTTTGGATGTACTAACCAACAAGGAAAACATGATTCTCATCCTGATGGAGCAGACTAGTTGAATGATTGACATTTATGATGCCCCGTTCTCAGGAGGCAGTTCTCTAAATGACCTTATATTGATATAAAGGGTATTCTCCACATACCTCCATCATTCTCTAGTACATCACTATATTGAGTTTTATTCATAAAACAGGTCACTATCCATAATTATCCAACTTATATATTTGTAGAATCATCCTACAACTCTCCCACAATTGATCCTCCCCACAAAAGAGACAGTTTTCATCATATTCACTTCTATGTTCCCAGCCTCTGGGACTAAGTCTAGCAAATACTAGAGGCTCTCTCATTATTCACTGAATAAATTGTGAGCCAACTATTTCTGTATTATTACTTATGGTACTTACAGCAGACAGCAGGAAATCAAGTCAGTTTCTCAGTTGGATGCACTCTACCTAAAGTATACCCCATCCCACAAGGCTCTAGCCCTCAGTCTCCTGCCATCCTTCACAACAGCTATCCTGGGAGATTTCATGGCTCTCCATACTCTCCACTGTTGGTTTTTGGAAGGAAGTCTCTTAAAAGGTATGTGCAGTATTTTTTAAAAGATTTATTAATATAATGAATATGCATCACATGACCCAATATTTGTGTTACATATTTGATATGTAGAAAAAAATGTAAGTTCCTATAAAACAACTCAAAAACATATCAGTAGATTTTTCAACTGCTGATTAATAATGATTTCTATAAAATGGTGACATTAGAAAGATGATACTCACCCTCCCCCTAACTCCCTTAGTCCCACCATCACCATTAAAAATTTGATTGTATTGGGGAATAAGATTCACCTTACCAATTTTAGTATTACAAACATTTTGAATATTTTCTCTATATATGCTTTGTAGTTTTTGCTTTCAGTTACTCATTAGTCATGGTGATTATCTATATTAATCCAAATGCAATAATCTCTTATCAAGGCACACCTTTTTCCAATGCCTGCCAAGTGTGCCACCTATGGCTATGAAACAGAACAGTTTTTATTCTCCAATAGTATATCTCACATTTTTACGTATGCCAGGCATTGTGTAGAATAACCTATTGCATAATTTAGTGTTTTACAGTTTAATAGGAAGTTTCTCACATATGTCACAATTTCACAACTCTGGGAAATGGAACTGTCCCTGCTTTATACGGTTTCTGTCAGAATACATCAAAAAAACATGAAAGTTTAATAATTATTAGCTATAAAAATAATACTATAATACTATAACATACAATTGTATCCCTATTTTACAGATGAGAAAACTAAGTCAGAGAGAAATTAACTAATTTACCTAATTGTGACATAACAGTCTAGCTTTTCTATTTCCAAACTACTATGGATTTTATTGCCCCGTACCTGTCTTCTTTAAGGATCACATAATATTAAAGCTCAATGCATACAATAACAAAAGATAAAAGCAATCCAAGTGTCCATCGATAGATGAATAGATAAACAAAATGTGATATATACATACAATAGAATATTATCCAGCTTTAAAACGGAAGTTCTGACACATTCCACAACATGGATGAAACTTGAAGACATTACATTCAGTGAAATAAGTCAACCACAGAAAGACATATATTGTATGATTCTACTTATATAAATTACCTAAAGTGGTCAGATTCATGGAGACAGAAAACAAAAAGGTGGTTGCCAGGAGTTAGGAGTTGGAAGAAATGGAGAGTGAAGATTTAATTTATACAGAGTTTTAGTTTGGGAAGATGAACGAGTTCTGGTGGTGGATGATGATAACAGACCTGTACACTTAAAAATACTTACAGATAAATTTTATGTTATGTACATTTTATCAGAATTTTAAAAAAAAAGACCCTCAATGGTATGGCCACAGTTTCACCATTTATATCATACAACAGAATGAATTAATTAATACAGGTGATACTAATCTCCCAAATTGTTGCAGGAAAGTTTGGCATTTTTCTTCTTGGTCATTTTTCATTGTAGATAGGTGTTCCCTATTCCTTAAAAAACTATGTTGATAAGATTTAAAACATTACATTTAGATAAGAGCTCTGCTGATTTTACGTTATTTACCTGAAATCATATCTCACTCTTATGCCCTCCAACCATAGTATGTGTATATCAGATATTTGCATTTATTTTAATGGAAAAGCAAAAGGCTGATATCGATTTATCTAACATAAGGAGACATACATATCATACATGAAAAATATAATTCAAGCTACATAATATGATTCTCTCTTGGCATATTTATTCTTAAAGTATTCTAAGGTTGTGTAGTGCCAAACACAATATTTTTTTTTCGTCCCTTCGCCAAAGTGAAACTTGACCACTGAAGTCTAAAAGATGTACAACAAAAAGGCACAAATAGATGAGACTTTAAATTCACTCAAGGAACATTTGGGGCTATGCAAGCATGGAGAATATGATTACTTTAAAAAGTACAGTTTCCAGAAATTCTCATAAGAATTCCTCAGCAGGCATTTGGCTAGAATCCAAGTTTCTCTTTTTCTCCAAAAAAAAAAAAAGCGCTTTTGGATATTTTCCTATCTTGACATTTTAGAAAGATCTAAGGCATTGTCAAATGTCATGTGTGCATGTGGTATTTTTTTAATCATGTTTTTAAAAACATCTTAATTTGCCTCAAGTTTTCAGTTTCAGAATCAGAAGTCTCAAATTCAATGGAAAGAGTTAACATTTTTTAGCCAATACCACATATATATATCCTAACTAGAGAAATATCACAGACTTCCTGGCTTCCCTCCAAAGACTCTACCAGTCAGGCTCATTGGCCCAATTCCCATTCTACTCTAAAACGTCTTTTTAGTTTGCTTTTCTTTGTCTTTTTCATATTTTAACTGCATAAATTGTTTACTACGAATGCTATGGAGCTTCCCTCCAAGCGACTCAGATAAAAAACAAGCTTTTTAATGATCAGTCAGTCATACTGGAAAAACCGACTTTCTCAGTCATATACTTTATTTCCACAAACCTACACTTACTCTCTACAAATCAGGATTTGCACTTGAATATGTTCAAGCTCTTCTGCCACAGTGAAAGGCCATTTCAAGATTCTCTTATAGTCTTTGCCAAAGTTTCTGTCTATAAATACTTAACACTTCATATTGGCTCCAGAAAAATAATTTCCAAACTAGTGACAAATACTAAATTGACTATTCAGAAGGCCCTATAAAACCTAAAACAGAAGGGGGAAAAAACTGGACTGGCAGATTTAGAGAGTTCTACACCATCAGATAGGAAATTGCCTTTTCCTCTTTTGTTCATAATATCTACCTAGCTGAGACAGGGTGGAATTTTCACACACAGATACCCTTTCTCCTGTTTAAAACTGTGGTAGATTTGTTGGCAAAAGTCTCCAAACCCATTTCTGTATATATTGTTTGCAGCTGTTCCTTATGTGTTACTTAAGGAAAGGTGAATGCTGTGGATGTTTGGGTATAAATGGTAATGGTGACCCTTGAATTTCCCTACAGGAAACCTTTTTCATTTCAACCATCTTCCATTGAACTCAACTAACTTTGAACAACTAAATAATTTTCTTAATTTTCTATGATATACGTCTTAAAACTAGTTAAAGAATATGTTCTTTTTTTCCCAACCTGATATTTAAGCTGAGTAATTTTTAATTACTGAGGTATAATTGACATAAAATTGTAAGATATTTAAAGGATAAATTGTGGTGATTTGAGATACATATACATGGTGAAAGGATTCCCCTCATGTAGTTAATTAACACATCCATCACTTCATGTGTTTATCTTTTTGTTTTTGATAAGAACATTTAGGTTTTACTCTGTTAGCAAATTTCAATTATACAATACAGTGTTATCAACTATAGTCAGCATGTTTTAAATTAGATCCTCAGAGCTTATTCATCTTATAGATAAGAGTTTGTATCATCTTACCAACCTCTCCTTATTCTCCCCACACTCCAGCCCCTGGAAACCACTTTTCTACTCTCTGTTTCTGAGTTTTTAAATATTATGTGTATTTCAATAGGTATTTAAAATATCTATTAGATATCTGTGTATAATTAAATATTAAGTTATGCATTTTTGTATACCTCATTGTTCCTTAGCACATTAGCTGGTTCTTTAACCATATGAAATCTTTTATTCTGCTGGATAAGAATACAGACTTTGGAACCAGAACACCTGGGTTTAAATCTATTTCTGACAGTTACAAATTGTATGACCTTGGGATAGAAACACCATAATCTTGCTGTTCCTCAATTTCCTCATCTGTTAAATGTGTACTATAAGTAAGCATCTCATAGAATTTGTATAAATATTAAATTTTTAATATATGTGAAGTGTTTAGAAAAAAATGTCTGGTAAATACTTATTCCTAGCTCTGTCAAAAATTGCTTCGAATCAATTTTACCTGAAAGAATTGTTATTGCTGGATAAGGCTTGTGTAGAGCAGTGTGGTAAAATAAATTGATATCACTTGATTCATATTTGCTATGTTAAAAATGAAAGGGAACAAAGTTCTTGTATACATACATGTTGAGGCATTTCAAATGTCTCCCCTACTAGTTTTAATCAAACATTCATTTTCCATTCCTCTGTTCCATATTCTATATTTATTAACTCTATCCTTTTTCCTCCTTCCCCACAGCTAATATCCTTGTTCAAAGGACGGTCATAACTCTCCTAGCCTAGTCTCCTAACTCTCCTGCACTAGTCTGTTAATCTGGCAACCAGTCTTGCTACCCTCAAATATGTAATAGTTCTGGTGAGAAATAAAAATAACCTAATTAGACTATTAGAAATAGAAATGGTGGGATGAACAAGAAGGAAAATGGAGAGCTAAACTGATAAGATTTGACAACTGATTTCATATAGGAAGCAAGAAAGAAAGAGGAAGAGGAGTTACAGGATACAGTTGAGGTTTTGAACTTGCAGTGATGGTGTTTAATATCAAAAGAGAGTCTACTCTCCTTTGGATAACACATCTGCTGTCATCTGCTACTTTCATGAATACTGAACTCCAGATCTAAATTTTAACCCGGACTGTCCTGTTGTGTTCCAGATGCAAATATCCACCTAACTGATATTTCCACTGGGTGTCTCAGAGTAAACTCACTTTTACATTCATCACCTTCCAGGTATTGCCCCTCCTCCCATGTTCCCTAACTCACCACTTAGCTGTTCATGGCAGAAACCTAGCCAGCATCTTGCCACTCCCAACATCCTGCCATCATCCTCCACATTCACATCCAATTCATCACCGAGAAACACCAGTACCACCAGGTCAACACATCTCAAACCAATGCCTGATCTCCAACATCTCTGCCACCTCCTACTCCACGGCTCCATGTTCTCTATGCTGAACTACTAAGACCACAGTGCCCCTGACCTCTAACTGGTCTCTTTACATCCATTCAGGCAGAAGACTTTCTATGAAACACAGATATGATCAAATCAATAACTGGATGAAAACTCTTCAATGGCTTCTCCTTTTGGCATGAAAAATACCAAATATTTAACCTGACTTCTGGAGTTCTTTACACTCATACCCAGGCTAATTCCCCAGGGTCATCTCTCACTTCTTTCCTTTCAGCTCTGTCAGTTCAATAAACTTCTCTTTTTTCGGTTACTCAGAGTTGTACTCTCTCAGGTCATTTATGCATGGTATTCCTTTTACTTGGAACACTGCCTCCTAACCACTGAACTTGGCCTAATTAGTTTCAAGTGATCCTTCAAGCTACAGTGTAAATATCACTTCCATGGTGACTCTTTCAGTGATCCATAGTCTAGTTTCAGTTCCCTTCCAATAGTTTCTTAAAGTGCCCTGTTTTTCTATCACACGCTCCTCATAATTTACTAAACTACCTTATTAATAACTATTTTTCTCAATGAGCAGAGTGAACTTGAAGTGGATTGGTGCCTAAATTTCCAGGTAGAAATCCAGCAAATATTCAGAATGTGATGCTCTTGAAATAAAGAGAGAGAGGTAAATAGTGACCAGCATAAATGTGACAGCTGACACTATGAGACTGCTAAGGAGACACTGTAGAGAGAGAGGAGGGGAAGTCCAAGGAAAAGTCTTTGAGGAAACCTCCATTTAATTTGTAGCAGGAGGGAGGTTAGGGGAGAAAGGGAAAGAGAGAGAGAATATAAATAAAAACATTCAGAGAAGTAACCAAAGAAAAAGCAAGTCTCAATTTAACTGGGTAAAGTAATAGGATAACCCTAAAACTGACAGACTCCGCTCCCAGGACATCACTCTAAAACAAGGAACAAATTAGAAGAAATTATAGTTGAATATGAATACTGCAAACGTACTTACATGGGTGCTTCTATTTTATTCTTTCAAACTAAGTTATGTATAATTATAAGTATCCAATTTTATTAATATATTGCTTTAGTGCAGCCAAGATATAACTAATATATGTAAATTAAATTTCTTTAAAAGTATTCATTTATTCCTGTCTATCTAAAAGTATATATATATATATATATATATATATATAGTTTGCATTGTCCAGCATTTCAATTACTGTGAAATTTAGTTTGATAATTGGTCTTCTTTATTTTTAACTGGAGGAGAAATTTATTTTTGTTTAATTTAAGCATTTTTTCTAATGAGTGCTAAGAGGTTTACAACCTTTATATAAACCACCCAATTAATGTTAAGCTAGAAAAACATTATCTTCTCTTTTGATTTGGTCATAATAGCTAGATCCATTCACACAGGCTTAGAATATTATATATTTAATAGAAGTTTTGCTGTATTTATTCTTCTTTCACTTGACAGAGTTTTCTGTTCAAAGAATATGTAGTTCAATAAATTATCTTCTATCAATAGTAATTTTGGATATTTTACTAATAAATTCACATTGGATTCAACCATGTAATAAAGATCAAATAGTAAGTCTATTCATCTCCACATATGCTCATAAACTGAAGGGTTCTGCTTACAGATTCTTCACTTTCATATTTTGGAAAACTTTATCCCTTTTTTACTTCTTATCAAAAGAGAGGAATCATTTCTCTTCACCGAACTTCATAAAATATTCCTTACTTTTGTCATAATGATATCTCTACTTACTCTTTCAACTAATATCTTTCAATATATACCTGAGGTTCTCAGACTAGTACGCTGGAAAGAATCCAGTGCTTGCCTTCCAAGAGTTTGACTCTTGTCTTCTTGAAAGGAAATATAGAGACTGCATTTCCCTACAAAGTTGAGAAAGGGGGAAAATGCATACGTGTGCACACTCACACAAACATACACACATACACACTCTTAATCAGTAACCTTGGTAAGAGAGGGGGTAATATTACGGAATAACACTGGAAAGAAGTGTAAATGGTACTGTCTGCAGGTCATGAATCCAGTGAGGGGCAACAACCAAGAGCTTCCAGTGACAGACAGGACTTTGCCAGCAACTGAATGTCAGAAAACTGCAAAGTTCACCAATGCTTAGTGAGGAATAAAATAGAATGTAAAACTCAAAATAAACAGGGCAACATTTCACCCTAGCAATCGAAGTCTGGTTTGAACTCAACAGTCCTTTTCTCCCATTTCCTGTGGGAGTCCCTGTGATTCAAGGGTAACTGAATTTCATCCCAGTGAGTCTGGGACGTGCACATGAGGATAAATGAATTGAGCTCATGACTGACGTATGGCAGAGAAGAATGGGCGACCAGCAACAATTAAAAGGAAGAAAATGATCACTCGTCTGTATGGATGTTCTTGCTTCTCACAACATCTCCCCTACTTTATTTCCCTATTCTGTATCACAGAATCCAGGTTAGACAGAGTCATCCTTGTCAGATCCTGTTCTACCAACGAAGTGAATAACTCCTTCTCTGTGTGGCTTTGTGGCTTACAATTTCCCAGAGGTTGTAAGTATCACAGCTTTAAAATCAATTGTTTATTTGTCTGCCCTCCCTCTTAAGGCAAAATTAATGTCTTTTTATATCCTCTAACACGGTCCCTTGTTCAAGGTGGCAGGTTTTGAATAAGCATTTGTTAGATCACCTCTCAGCATCAGTGCCTGCACACCATCCTAGGTTTAAAACAAAGACAATGACTAGATTTTCCAAACCTCTCTTGGGCATGCAGGTCCCTACTCCATCACTAACTATTGAAAATGCATCATCCTTTGTTTACTCTGTCAAATGCCATCTCCCTCACAACGCCTTCCAGATTACCACAATTTGATGGATCTCATTACCTTTATTCCCACTGCACCTTGTTATACTTCATTCACTGTACATGTTATACTGACCTGCTTCATATGTGTAACTGCTTTATATGCTTAGCTAATAATTGACTGAAACCCCAAAGAACAGAGACACTTTTTTTTTCATTATCTTTGAATTCCCTCCAACATCTAACACAGTACCTCTGTGAGAGAGTTGAGATCTAATGCATATTCATTTCAGCTAATTGATTTGAACTTGGCCCCAAAGGGAAAAAAATGCAATATTTAGCCTCACAGTAACTAGCAATTTGATACTCAATGTAAGGAAAAGTATTTGAAGTAATACACATTATTATATTTACATCCACAAATATTTACCCCAGAATTAAGCAAAACCATACTTTACATATTCCTCATCTTTAGTAAGTTCAAATTTTAATGAAATAAAGATGGCTATGCCTCCCACATCATATCTGTGATCCATCCTCCTCCTCTAAAGGTATGCTGAGTTTTGTAAGTATATTCAGGGGTATGAATACAATTGAGTGTGCATGTACTGCAGTTCAGTGGAAATAGTATAGGTGCATTATAATTATCTCTGAGTTGGTCAGCCTCCCCTACCAGACTGTGAGTTCCTTGAGGACAGTACCTGTTTACTCAGGTCCTTGGACATAATAGACTTGATTAAATAGTTCCTGAATTAGTTAATTATTTTAGAAATAACAACTTAACAGAGGGGTTGTATTGTGGGAGCAATAATAATAGCAGCTAACATGTGAATCTATGCACCACCTTGTATTCATTACATAATTTTATCCTCCTTACAAGCCTAGGAGGGAAATGTTGTGATCCATGTCTTCAAGATGAAGCGATGGAAGCTTAATGAAGTTAGTTAACTTGCCAAGGTCACAAAGCCAATAAGTTTTGAAAGTGGGATATGAAACCAGACATTGTGACTCCATATCTCTTAACTGCTTAGGAAAGAGGGAAGGAGGTGGTAATTCCCAGGGTGAAAGAAGAGCTGATACTGGTAATTCGTACAGGGGAAACATTGTAAAGGAATAGGACAGCTTTGTGAATGTCAGAGGGTTACTAGAAAAGAATAAAAGATAAGTTTAATTGGAGTGGTGAAACTGAGGGAAAGCCCATGGCAAGAGGGAGAGAAAGAGAGAGTTTTATGACACTCAAATTTAGGTTATTGTGTTCCAAGAGAAAATCCATCTAGGAATACACAGGTGAGTGGATTCCAGTGGAGAGTCAATACATGGTGTTTTCACAGTAAGGTTAAGAAGCACAAACTTTGGATTATTTCTCCACAGAGATTCAGGCTAGGGCCCATGAGTAAAAAAAAAAAAAAAAAAAATAAACAGATGAGAAAATAAAACAATACACAAAACTAGGTAAAACATAATGGCTTTCATTCCCTGTATGCTAATATCACAGTTATGTTTCAATATTAACTTATATGCAATTATTATTTTCTTCTGACAATTACTCTCCACTATTTCAGTTTTTCCTTTGAAGTCTCTATTTCCTTTTGCATTACTATGCTTCTACCAACAAAAAGGCACATATTTTTTATTTAAAAGGAAAATTAGACAACAATAGAATTATATATAATGATCTCATAAATAATTATATTTTCAGGACTGATAAATCTTACACTACCCATTAGTTGATTTACGGAGGAGTAATATGACAAGCCACAGTGAAATAAATTATTTGCATTGAAAAATAAACAGTGTATTGTCTTAAAATATCCCATTTAGCAAAGATGTATGAATGCAGTATATTTGGGGGATATATTGGTCTTCAGCATGTATTGCCAGTTTAGCGTTTTAATACAGATAACTAACTTATTAGGAAAACAATAATATTCCTAAAATCAAGGATATTTAACAAATAACCTAAGTCACTACAGTAAGAAGAATTTTCATTTGGCCTTAACAACCTTAGGTGAGTTACCTCCACCTGTCTATGATGGTTTTCTCATCAGGAAAATGGAGAGGATAGTGGTGCCTACCTCACAGGACTGTTGGGGGCATTAAATGTGCTAGTATGTGTCAACATGTGGGAGCAGAACCTGGTAAGTGCTGTATGTATAGATGTTTGTGCCGCTACTTCTATGATTTGTTGAACATTTAACTTCTGTTTGATCAAAAACGTAATATAGACCAATCAACAATGGTGATTATTACTCATGCACAATTAACTACCTTCTAAATAAAACAATGGTAAAATAATCACGTTTTGTATAGTGAAAAAGTTTGTATGATTTATAATACCTAGAATGTGGGTTCTCAACAAAGGACGATGTACATGGCCTTACTTTCCACTTTGAGTTGACTTCCTTTTTGTAATTTTTGGCTCCTAAATCCATAACCCACACCAAATCCTCACAAAAGACAGAACATGTGGATGTAAATGGTAACAGAAAATCATATATCTCACAACATAACAGGTGATTTCTTTATAATAACAAGTCCAAATTATTTCAAAATAAAGATGTAAAATTAAACACAATTATTCTAAAGGAAAAAACATAGCTAATGTCAGTCAACGGAAATTCCACACTCATAATAATAGTGGGGCTTTTTCCCCCTTGCTGGCTCACTTAAAAGAACTCTAGTTGGGGGCTTCCCTGGTGGCGCAGTGGTTGGGAGTCCGCCTGCCGATGCAGGGCACACGGGTTCATGCTCCGGTCCGGGAGGGATCCCGCGTGCCGCGGAGCTGCTGGGCCCGTGAGCCATGGCCGCTGAGCCTGCGCGTCGGGAGCCTGTGCTCCACAATGGGAGAGGCCACAACAGTGAGAGGCCAGCGTACCGCAGGAAAAACAAAAAACAAAAAACAAAAATCTCTAGTTGGATTTATGTATTTAAAGCTTAAATAACTACAAATGAAACTAATACCAAAGGGCAAAAGGAAATAATCTTACAGCTCTGCGAAGCAGTTAGCTATTCCCTTCATAAGTGAAGGGGAAGGGATATATGGCCTAGTTCATTAGTCTGTAGGATTTGACAAACAATGTTGAGAGGTTTTCTGAGGCTACGCCCCACAATGAACAAGAGTAATGACAGCCCCCTAGGAGGAAGGTCTGAGCCCTTCGTAAAATTCCTTGATTCAAACATACCCACAGAGCACATGCCAGCCGTGTTCAACAATTTATGCTTTAGCTGTTACACTTCAGATCTGAGCTGCAACAAGGAGATAAAATATTTTGTTTTTCTTCAGTGAGAGGAGTAAAATCTACCAGAATGAGCAGTAAAATAACATCTCCTATGTCTTTGTGTGAAAACCTAATGTGATCAAATACAGCTGGAATGTTTGATATATTTCACTTAGTTAAATGCCAGTGGGCATATTGGTAAAATAATTTCTATTAAAATTCCATTTGATTCCTTGGTTTGGTTATTATTACTTAAAGGTCCAAAATTGTCTGAGTTAAAATATAAATCTATTCCGGACCTTGTTTTATAGGTCTTCTTTTGCTCTATAGGAATCTGTGTCAATTTCAGTGAGCAACTATTTTTATTATAGAGCAAGAGATTGTACATCTGCCTAAATTCATAAAAACTGGAATCAAGAACATCTTATTCAGACATACTTATTCACTAGAAGCAAATTTAGTGTTTTACTCTATGATCACCTGTCACACCTGAGAGGTTTTAATGTTTCTTTTTATTTACAGATGCTCAAAAACAGCAACTTTTACACTGGAGCACACTGATGATCAATTATTACATTTATTTGAATATGGCCTTATACTGCATTTTATATAGCACATCATATGGTGTATTTACTTTTTATTTTAGTCATTCATCATTAGTGCCATGTGCTCTGTATAACAGTGGGCAACGGGAGATGTTGCTGTTGGGGTGAGTGGTTAGAGTGAGAAGACAAAATAGAAGAAATGCAAAAACATAGTCACACCCTCAGGAAATTCAATTTTCATATTTCTAGATTCATGAATGTTCAAAATGGAACTATTAAAGATTGAATGCAATGTCCCACCATCTATCTTTGGTGAATGACTTTCATTTGTATGTGTGTTAGGCTAAATTTATTAAATGTTCTCTAACTCAACTATATCTTACTTTACTATCTGGTCTCATCACTCGTATTATACAGTCACTTTTAAAAATAATTCTCATGTAGGACCTTTCCAAATATGTAAACATGGCTCGTGATCTAGAAAATGGCAAAAAAAAATATAGATGTACAATTTTAGAGCAGAATATTATTACTATAATGATCTTCTACATAGGTAGAAGACTTCTTTTCATATCCTTTTAATGAATCAAATAAAACAAAAACCTTCAGATTGTGTATGTACATACCAATCTGTTACATATTACTTCAAGTATCTGTTTAAAATAAATATTGATTCAGACATGCAATAAATTCATAAACAGCACTTCTCTGCATTTACTTTGAAGACAAATTACCGAGGGAAGTAAAGATGTCAGTTCCTTTATCACAGATCCAATTTTAAGACATGTCAAGGAATAAAAATGTATGACTCTTAGGCGACTTTGCTCTTCTCAAGCTGAGGAATGCAAACCAGGGTGTACTATTATTGTTAGACTACAAAGATAAGACCACCCTGAGTGGCTCGTGTGAACACTGTCACAGCTGCTCCTTTTCTCTTTGAAATCATTCAAAGTGATGCATGAGGACGAGGCTGCTTTTATCAGCCTCCCACTCGGGGTCTGTTTAGCCCACTGAGGAAAATACTTGTGATACACTGCTGACAGAAAACAAAACATGATCCAAACAGCAGGGCTGCTACTCACAGGATATTATTATGTCAATCAAGCGATGCAGCTGTGATAGAGAAAATCCTCTAACGCAAATATATTTGGGGGTAGGAAGAGACTATTTGTGCTTCTATATATCTGTGTTAGGCAAATTGTCAATGGCCCTGTAGCAAGATGATCTGTATTTAAAAAATCCTGGAAATCGCTTTCGTCATCATCACCATCATTATCACATATTTTTCTCTCTCTTACAAAGGAAAGCACCATGCATCCATTGATTCTGGAGGAAAAAAAGGTTGAACCACCATCTCTACATCACCAGAAACAAGTGAGATAAAGCTGTAAAATATTTTAACATATAACGTAAAGGGCATTGTTATATGTGCAATACATAAATTAAATCCTTTGATCCTTACAAACCCCTAAATGCAGGTGTCTTCCTCATTTCACAGATAAGAAAATCGTTCACAAAATTAAGTAACTTGACCAAGAGCGCAGAGCTGGTAAAAAGCTGAGATTCAAAACATATCTATAATAATTTTCCCATCATACCATCACCACACCAGGATCAAATTTTTGTTTTAATTTACCCAAATGCATTTGGAGTCAGATCTGGAATGTATCTTGTAAAAAGATGGATCAAAGGAATTTTTATTTTTGTTATATTTTGTTATATTAAAATATATGGAGGCTGTCAATTTACTGAGAGTACCTCCCAAGTATTCTGTTGCAGCTAGCCAAGTCTAATAGATACTTCAGAAGCTATTTAACTTTACTGTAAAGAAGTATGTTTTAGGATTAGAGGAAATTAATAAATACATTTATAAATCATTTGCTTAGACATCAATATTTCTTTAAAAAGGTCTTTAACTTTCTTATCATATGAAGGTCCTCTATAACTCAATGGGATAAAAATATAAATTGTTGATGATATTCAGGAAATCATTTGGAAAAAGTGAAGTATCAACATTATTAATAAGTAGAGGTTATACGAAATTTCTTTATATGCATCTCTGAATGGAAAAATATGTGGATCATAGCAAAGGCTGCCATGATATAAGTGTACATTGAAGCTAAACTATTATGATTTTCTCCCCAGTTCTTGAATCCAAGAATTCAGAAAGTCCCAGAAAGCATTCTAAGAATACTGCTTTGACCAGTTCCTTTAGGACACCATGTTTGATCCAGGACCCTGATCAAGTTAAAAACTAAACTTTAAATTTATTTTCCCTCTTACCCAATTGTTCCAATAAGTTATTTTCATTAAACCCTGAATGGCTTGTTCATTATTCTCCCATCTACCAATCTTTCTTTTGTTCTTTGATTTGCATTTTCCTGTTGGATTTGAGATGACACTAATTTCCCAGCTACAGCCTTTGACCCTCCAGACTGTGGTTTCCTTTCTCTCCCTGAGCTGGCTTCTTAGGACTAAGAATGGTAAACTCCATCACTCTTTAAATTGGCCTGAGACTCTCCCTTCTTATTTGGCATATGCTATTACTGCACATTGGAAAAGAAAGAAGAGTGAGAATTTGCTCAGTATTCCGTCAGCAAAGAAATAATCACAATTAATTTATAGATAACCACAATAGAAAGAGTCTGTGTGTAGGATTTTGAAAGTTAATTCTATCTACGTATAACCCCAAAGTATCTTGGTTATTCCTTTCTTCATTTGAATCAAAAACTATATCTAAAAGCAAATAAAATATATGTTGAGAGTTACAAACAGAAGTGTTCATTAAATAAAAATCCCTTATAAATTAAAATTTTCTGTAAATTTTAACACCAGCTGATTACAGAAAATGATGATTTATTTGCTCATTTAAAACCTGTGAAAATATGGTGCAAAATCTTTTAAAACCACTTTAGTTATAGTGATTTATAGGATTTTTCTAAAATATTGTAAGATGCAACTAATTTCCTATCTTTGTCTTTGAAACACAGACATGCCTTTTTTTTAAAAATAGCATATTTTCAGTATTTACTTTTTCACCTTATGAATTACACTTTGGAAAGATTTGTTGAGTAACAGCATAGATATCTATCTGACTATGGTAATTAAAATTGAATTCAGTCTGAAGAAAGGACGACTGATTATATAACATTTCTGAGACCTTTGGATCAATTCGAACATGATGGCTTTGCAAATTCTCAAACACCAGTTCAACCAAAGCATATTTTATATAGTCTTCATTTGGTGTTTTTCAGTCATTAAATATTTTGCTCTAAAGAATAAAATGTATCAAGTGTTCATTTATAAGTAAAGATGTGTGTGTGTAACTCATATCACAGAAACAACAGACTGCCTTTATAACACAACACCATCACTGAGACTTCTTATTTAGTGATATATATAATTTGACTCGTGGTCCTCTCAAATCTATGTAACCATAAGCTGTGTTACAGCACTGCTGTATTCTAAAGACATATTAATTTCTGTTTTTAAAGATAATATCAAGTCCTTGATCAACTAACAGATTGACAAAGGACAGTAAACATATTATGAAAATGATTACTTTAAGACATATTTATCTCATTTCTGGGCCAATTCCAATGGGGCAAAATACAATTTTAAACTAAAAAGAAAACAAAGAAATTTTTAATTTACATCATATTCTCTAACAATATAAATGGACAAGTCAATAGTGGAGAGATGTTGAGATGATGCCTAACAGGCAATGAATAGTTTCTTTGTTTGTGATGAAATAATGTTTTGGTGAAACTTCTATAGACTATCATCACTAAATGCTGGTTGGTTTTCATTTTCAAATTATTGTAAAACTGCTTGAATAAATAAGTCATTCTAACTGAATGCTAAACTTTCTATAGAACTGAACATTTCTTGAAAAATGAGGTCTGATTCGCATCATTTAAAACCTTTATTAGTCATTAAGAATGCACCTTTTGCATCCTTCTCAATTTTGCATCCTTCTCAATTTTGCATCCTTCTAAAATTTTAGAAGGATTTGAAACATCTTCAAGTTAGAGTGGAATCATATATATATATATATATTTTTTTTTTTTTTTTGAGGTACGTGGGCCTCTCACTGTTGTGGCCTCTCCCATTGCGGAGCACAGGCTCCGGACGCGCAGGCTCAGCGGCCATGGCTCACGGGCCCAGCCGCTCCGCGGCATGTGGGATCTTCCCGGACCGGGCCACGAACCTGCGTCCCCTGCATCGGCAGGCGGACTCTCAACCACTGCGCCACCAGGGAAGCCCTGGAATCATATCTTAACATTACCATACAGAAGAGGACTAATTATGAATTAAAAACACATTCATCAAAGGCCCATTATGTGCAAAGCACTCTGCTGGGGACAGGGAAATACAGAAATAAATCATTTTTCTAATACCACCCCTGCATCTTATAGAACTTATTATAGGTTTATGGCCTATATAATTGATGCTAGCTTTTTTTCCTTTAGTGTCAAGGTTGCAGTGTATTGGAGAAGCGGAAGAAAGCCCCAGTTTTGTTTCACAGGAGGACAATTTATACATGTTGAACATGCAAAGGAGAAGACTGGCAGTGCTCACAGAAGAAGGCAATCCTGTCATTAGTTACCTATATGGGGAAGTGATCTGAAAAGCCGCTCTTTGAAATCAGGGATCTCAAAATCCCACTTTAAAAATGTCCTTACTGTGACAAATGGAATACTTGAAAATACTGACAGATAGACATAAAAAGCAACAATTGAAAGAGAATTCTTTATTTATGAGGAACAGGCAAGCAGAGGAGATGTATTTCCCAAATCTGTTGGCAACCTGTGTGCTGCTACATTTTCAAACCAAACACTTAGTGATTACCTGTTCTGTTCAAACCTTTTTTGGTCATGAAAAATGAATTGTAATATTAAAAATAAATGGTAGGTGGAAGAAAACATTTGAAACAGTTAAACTTGGAGCTACTCTGGTTGAAATAATGAAGAGCAAGAGGAATGTTGGTGACAAAGTTATGCCCGGCCTGTGAGGCTTCTTCAGCTCTAGTTTGGAAATCACTGCATTAGGCAATCAAAAATGTTTCCAGAATATTTTAATTTCCCTTTATGTAATCAGTTAGAATTATACTGTATTTAAGAGCAGCACTTCAATGTATGAGTCATCATCATAACTATTCTATATGTTATACAAATCCTGAAAATTAAAGTAACAACTTTCTGCAACAATCTAAATTCCTTTATTAAAAGGTTTTGTTAGAGAAAATAAGGGTTACACTATAATAAAGTTAAAAGCTAATATAGCTACTGTTTGTTGAAATTTCAATATAAAATGTTTGAACAGGTAGAATCTATCTTTCTGAAATGGTTTGAATTGTTGCACAAAATCCAGTGTCCTTCAAAAACAAGTTTATCCTGAGTTGGGAAGAGTCTAGAATTCTGTAGGAAGTGGAGGAATTCCAAAGAATTCTGAAGAGCCCATCTTTCTCAGAATGAAGAATAATATCTCATGGTAGGGAGAATTGTGAATACAAAAATTTAGTTATCATTCATGATCAAACAGAAATTTGAACAAATATTTCTGATGTTCACTGACCAGTGTTGAAAAATCATAACAAAATTCTGCCCTTTCACTCATTATGCGCTTGCTAACTTTACATACAGTTCAGGTCTATATATTAGCCCAATCAAGTTGTCACCTGAAACAGCTAAAAAGCTGTGGCATGAACAAGAGCTCTTGTACACACAAGAAAATCGAAGTTTTTCTGATAAAAAAGTGAAGTGTGAAGATTCATCATATGGCAGACTGGCTGTTACAAATAACATGACTAGAAAAAAGAGTCAAGACAGTAGAAGATAACAAAAGAAAATGAATCACATTAGTCATGGTTTCTCAAAAATGTAAAATACTGCTTTGCTTATTTATTTACGACCAATACTGCTAGAAATAAAAGTTGCCAAACTAAATGTGAAAAAAAAAAGCACAAAGACCAAAATCAACAGGAAATGAAAGTTATGAAGCCTTCGAAAGTAGTCACTGTATCAGCAACAGCTCTTGTGTTTAATCTGTACATTTAAATTCCAAATTGATGGCACCAAGCATATTTCATAAATATTTTAATCTTAAAATTAGAAAGTTATGATTCATTGCCTTTGAGTTTAAGTTAATTAAATAAAAATGATGTAAAACAGAATTTAAAATTGAATTGGTACCATCTGACCAATCAACCACATCACATGACCATATGCAAATCCACTGAGTATTGGCTGTGGTTGGCTACCATGTGATGCAAGGTCTGGATTAAGGAATCTTCCACTGAGAAACCTCAGTCACCATTCCCATGCCCTAATATGAAAACACTAATACTAATACCAATAATCATTTAAGGGTCTTTTCATTCCAAAAGGTCAGAGAGGGAAACATGATGAACCACCCTGCCTTAAGGGACAGGCATTCTTCTTCAAGTTTAATGGACTGCCTAGCTGGGAAGGATGAATAGATACCTCAGAAATCTCTGCTTAGTGTCTGTCCCTAGTAACATTAAATGGCTTACTGCAGTGCATGAGGAGAGAGAACTTTCAAGGAAATCAGCAGGAGCTCTGTAAACTTGTTCTGTTTTCCTATGGATGACAGCCAGTACCCATTTCTCCAAACTTGTAAGGATCCAAGCCTTCCTGGAGGCCAGCTCTGGGGACAAAGGTGCTTTTCCAAAGCTGTTACAGATAGGGACATTCAGACTGAATGAGAAACACAGTAAACAAAAGCAAAAACTACCAACTCGAAACACTGGCTATACAACACATACTTCCTTCCTACTCTTCCACTGCTTACAAAGACCAAACTGGATTCTTTCTGTTGTACACAAGAAACTAAGTCATTGAACTGATATATATATATATATATATATATATATATATATATATATATATATATAAGCAGCATTAAGTAACAGAACTTGGGAAGATCATGTAAATAAAGTAGGATGAAGTTTTGATTTTTGTACTTGGAAAATAAAGATAAAGAGATTATAGGTCCAACGCAAAATCTATAGTTTTCTCAGGTTTTTTTGAATTTACATGGCCCAAATACAGAAAATGCTTCAATTACCTCATCTCGTTGAGGAGAAGAAAGAAAACACTGAGTGTGACCAAAGATAAACACAACCACTGTTACTCAGGCATTCAACTGGTTCTAAAGTGTGTGAACTGTGGGAGTCGAAATTTACAATTCCTTTGTGTTCCTTCAAAAAAGCTGTCCTATCCAAAAGAGATCATAATGAAAATTATTCACTTATTATGTGAAATGTGAATTTTTATGAAGTGCCAAACAACCAGAAATTTACTAAATCCAAATTTAATTGAAATTAATGGATTCACACATGAAAATTTGACCATACTTGCAAAATAAATGCAATGTAGTCAGTAATTGTAAATTCAATACACACGCCTGAAATTTCACATTGAGTTTAGGGTCCTGTGAAAGCACTCTGAATTGAATTAAGGTGGATTTTAATCAGTTTTCATTGTCCTTCGCCTTTGTATAAATTAATGTTATTTGTTATTTTATTTCTGAAATGAGCCTTTGTACATCTTCATATGATTTGAACCCGGCTTATGTGACATACGAATGTCAAACAAAATGACAATATTCTAAACGAATTCATTATTATATTCCAAAATGCACTGCTGGTATATTTAAAAGTTTAAAAGTGGGCATATATATTAAATCAAGCCATTGCATATATTACGTATATAATTCTATTTATGTCATTTGCCTAAGTCCCCATAAACCTCTCTAAGTATGACGTTAACCTAGCATATCAGATCTTCAGTGCACTAGACCCAATATTCTACCTCTGGCTATGGGAGCGCTGGGTCATTTGTGAAAGAGTGTGAAAGCCGTTCACAAATTAATTTAAACCTCTTTTAAACTTATACAATACTTTCAACCCATTTCATCTCATGATACTGGTATAATTCAATCTATAACACATGTTAATATAGTATATATAATAGAATACTGTGCATTATATTACTTTTCCTCAATATATCTCTTTCAAGCTACAAGTGTTAGCCATTGTCTTTAATATATTGGGAAATTCTTAACAAATGCCAGTTTCAGCAATACTTTACATCATTTTATAAATTTCAACAAAAATGCCTTTTATTTTCTTCCCTAGACTTAAGAGCCCTAATTTTTATTATACTTTTCTAAACCTGCTTAGATAATTTATGTCCTTTTTCAGTATCATTGTATCTTTCTCAATTATAGCAACCAAAAGTATATACAGTATTCTTGATGCACAGATTCATTATTACTTATATGATGATATATTTAGTTTCTAATCTTCTTCCTGAATTCAGTTGGAATCTTGGAAAATAACTACATTTTCAGATCAGAGAATTATCAATATAGAACTCCCAAATTCTCTCATATTCTTTAACTTCATAAAATACAAATGCAGTTTTCTCTTGGATGTGATAATTTTAAGATAAACTATCCTCAATTTTCAAATAAACAGCACACTCTTTTAGGGAAAAAAATGCCTTCAATCACAAGTAAAATATAGTATTACCAATGTCATTTTGGCTGAGATTATCCGTGTAGACAGCACTATATGGTTCCAAGTTTGAATATTTACTTAGATCATATATACATATTCTCCAGAATTAGTACTTTACATAATTACACGATAAAAATGCAGCCCTTCCAGTGTGCAATCTAGGTTAAGAATATAATTTTCACATTATTGAATTTTCTCCCACTCTAACCCTGTACTCTTTATGCACTTCCTCAATATATCATTATTGATTGCCCTCTAGCTGTCAGGCATTGGACTCTGCAGGGGATACAGTGATGAGAGGACAAATGAGGACAGAAAGAATCCCCCCCACGTTTCTGAAGCATGTACCCTAGATATTGCAAATGTGCAAACTTTACTAAACTGGCATTTCTTATCTTTCTTCTTTTACCTTTTGTTCTATCACTTTTGTTTGTTTGGTTTTTTTTTGCGGTACGCGGGCCTCTCACTGCTGTGGCCTCTCCCGTTGCGGAGCACAGGCTCCAGACGCGCAGGCTCAGCGGCCATGGCTCACAGGCCCAGCCGTTCCGCGGCATGTGGGGTCTTCCCGGACCGGGGCACGAACCCGTGTCCCCTGAATCGGCAGGCAGACTCTCAACCACTGCGCCACCAGGGAAGCCCCTGTTCTATCATTTTTAATTAGTACCATTAATTGGTAGGTTGTCCCATCTATATGTCTATATCTCTCTATATAAAATAACTCATATGATTGAAATATATAGAGAGAATATATGTTGTATATTATGTATGTATAGGGTATAAACTATATATTATATAAAGTTGGTAATATATATCTATAGTTGACGTTCATTAATTGAAGTTATAGGAACCAAAAGTAAAGCATTCCTTATCAGTTATTCTCACAACATATCAATTCAAAGAACACCTTTGTTCTTTTATCAGTTTTCGGAAGACTGCTTCATTCTAAATAAATATTCATTTTCATCAGTGCACAATATACTTTATTACTCATTAAAAATGCAACAAATTTCTATGTTCACTGTTAGCCACTACTTTCTCCGTTACCTTGTCATAATTTATTGATGTTCTCACTTATTAAACACAAACATTGATTAAGTCTCTAGTGAATATATTGATATTGTTGGTAGTAGACCCCACCTACATAATAACATTTCTGTTGAGTTTCCATAAAATTAATTCATAGAAAATATCCATAGATTAAGTTGGTGTAAAAGAAAAAAATGCCTTTTAAAATTCACTAAGGCAATAACTAAATGCTGAGCCATATTTCCTATACACTTGAATTTGTAATACAAATATTCACATTTGTTAATGTCAAGATTTAGAAATCCCCCCAAAAATATGCAAGGCTACAAATTCTTTTGGTTTCGAAAAATTAACCTCTTCATATTAGTATTTTTATATATTCCTTGACTAGCCCTGAGCCTACCTCTCAGGCTCATGTTTTTTTATAGCATTTGCGATTAATTTCTCCCATCTTATTTCCTTCAAAGAGTGTAAGAGTGTAAGTGCTTCCACTTCCTGAGAGTCACTGAATTATAACTTAAGTATTTCTCTTAGCACAGTATAGACCTTATTTAGAGAAAAGGGTAACACTTTCATGAAGCACTACAGAGGAAAATCAGTCAGCTTCAGGACACAAGGACTACTGTTCCTATTCACAGCTTTGTTTTAAATCTTCCCTTGTTTTTCCTCAACAAACCATGGCACAATGCTTGCTGCATGTTCCCCTCCCAAACCGCGTCTGTCAATACCAGGTTGTTCAGGCCCTGAATACGCGAGCTGGCAAGAATCAGTCTTCCCATGAAAATCAAGTCAATGACCTGCCTCCTTGGCTTCTTGTGAACCAAAAGACAACCATAATTTTTCATCCTTTCCATTCTCACGTGTTGTAAATGTTCACTCAAGTCCACAATCCAATACAAAATGCATTAATTCCTCCAAAGTGAGTTCACCGTGCATGATTTAATTATAGCCAATTGGATATACTTTTCCTTTATTTTTTCTAAAAAAATAATTCAAGGCTCTAGCTCTAAGAAATTTTTCATTCAATAGTCTTGCATTATCCTTATTATCTAATCATGTGGGAAAGAAATAAGGTTTTGTCCTACTGGTTTGTCAAAAAAAAAAAGTATAGCCATAAAAGTTTTACCTACAAACTTTATATCTACAAAGACTCAAGTTTAGGCAAGTGACAACCTCTCTATTTCCCACCACTTACTGTACCCCAACTTGAAAAAAAATAGAAGGAAAACACTGCAATCGCTTTTATTTTAATCCCTCACATTTTGCAGTCAGCGTTGAAGTCAGATATACAAGATTATGCACAGTTTTCCAAGATTTGCATTTAAAAGATTGTATACAAGCTTCAATACAGGTTGCTTTTCTGTGACCATAGAAACATCAGAAAAGTTGGAAAATTCAGCTCACTGAACTTCAAATGACTTTATTAAAGTGTCACTAATCAGAGTTAAAAGACAGAAGGTTTTAGTGTTTCGCCTAAAAGTGAATAACTCTCAAAGTCTAATGACCTACCAAGAGCATTTCTTAAAATTAAAAAAAAAGAAGAAGTTCTGTTTGAAAGCAAATTAAACAAGAAAAAAACCTTCATCGCCTTCTCCAAAAGATTGATTTCATACAGATAACGACAGTTCAGCTGAACTGTGACACTGAGTACAGTGCTCCTTGGCTGGGCAGCTGGGAAAATCTGCCTGGTTACCTTTTAAAGCACTCTATGTATAGATTTATTTAAAACATAGCTGTCAGTACGACTTCATTTCAAGAATAAATCTGGAACTTCATTTGTAGCTAATAATGTAAGTTATGTAAACTACAACACTTTGAAACTCTAAGTGCATTCTAATTTAATTATAAGCCAAAAAGAAATTCCAACATGCAAATGCAAATCAAAGTCCATTAATAATGCATGCTAGAATAATATTCAGGAGTGCTACCAAAAGTCTACACCCTAGCTATTGGCTTGAGACATAAGAATTTTTTTAAAAGCTAGGCCTTCTCCTACAAATAAGAAAGTGAAGAAAAAAATAACAGATATATAATTTTTCTTTTTGTGGCATCAAAGGTTATCTCTAATATTAGCTATATTTAAATGGTTATAGTAACAACATCAAAAAGGACCAGAAAAAAATTAAAGGAAAATAATTTACTAAAAGGGAAACAATATGTATCATTGTCATCACTTTTCCCTTTCTTTTCCAATGGTTCCTAAGAGGTTCTTAGATATTTCTCTTTGGCCTTAAGCAGAAGATTGACAGGGAAGAAACTGGAAGTGCACTGTGTCATGTGAAATATATAGTCTTCAAATCAAAAACGCAGAAGGGTCAAACTTAGCAGCACCTTCACTGCCCAATATTTTTCTTTTACAGAGATTCTTTTCAGAGTCCTACTCCAATGCAAAAAATACATTGAGGTGATTAAGCAGGACAGTGACTTACTCCATTCACTCTCCTCCGGGGGCACCTGGACATTCACCTAGTTCACCAATTTCACAAACACCTGTTGATCACTTATACTGTGTAAAAGAAAGGGTCAGCTACTGTAGGACTTTAAATAAAGGAGAGTCTTTTTTTTCTATTAACAATTTACATATGACCAAATTACAAATGTGCCTGTCAAAGTAAAAGGGAAATAATCTGAAAATAATAGCTACAACAGTACCAAGAAAACTAAACCCAGTTATTCATACAACTCACTTCAATGAATTCATTCTCTCAGCATTTACTGATCATGGCCATGTGCCAGGTACCACTATAGACATGAAGATCCAGGGATGAGTGACAAATGGACCAGGCACAGAGACATCATAATCTGGAAAGGGAGGCAGTTGGGAATGCTAGTCATTGTAATTCAATATGGTAAGCATTACACGTGTAGCGTGACTAAAATGTTAAGGAATTTAGAAGGGAATAATTAATTCTACCTGGAGGGCAACTGAGGAGATTTTTCTCATATAGGTGTTCTTGACCTAAACAGTGAATGATGAGAAGGAATCTTCCAAACAGGAAAGGTAAGTAATGTCCATCAGCTAGAGCACGCAAAGAAGCAACAGCAGCAATTAGGTATTCCTGAACTGAGGACTGGTGTTTGGGGTATGCTCTTGAAGTTTCTAGGATGAAACCTTTGGATTTAATGGAACATCTCCACTTGAGTAAGCTCACAAGTAAAAGTAAATTAAATTGGTACCAGGCCTCCTACTCTTGCTATGCACATGCTACTTGTTCAGTTACAACAAAAATGAAATACTTTACCTAATAAATTTGCTTCTAAATTTTTCAAGGTGATTGGGAATTTCATTCATCACAGGAAGCATAAAATACATTAAAATAATAAATTTATAAAGCAAATAATCTTTTTAAAAGTCCACATACAATATGTCTTGGATATGCTCTGGCAAAATTTATAGAACTGTTCAACGTTCATCAGAAACTTTCTGCACTGTAGTAACTAAGTTATGAGAAATCCCTCCAACTTTAAAAAGTATAAATTGCTTAACTTAGCAAGAAAGTCTCTTGGTCCTGATGTACTTCTGCTCACTTTGCCTAACTCACATCACAAACCAAACCTGTATCAGTTCCTCCATTATGACACCATATGGTCCTGTGACCAGCTCAGTTAACTGTTCTTGGTCCTCATTTTACACAGTCCTGGGTTCAATTCGCCCTTGGAAAAGTCCTGGTGTTTCCTCCCTGCACATTTATGTTTAGCAATCCATGTAAGTCCAAGATCAAAATTCTCTTCAGGAAGCCTTTCAAATTAACCTGCTTAATAATATGGTTAACTAATTTATTCCATCTACTCACACAATTTTCACTACATTTCTTTTTTTCTATGGTGTGGCTTCTCAAATTTTCTGTCAGATCAAGGCCAATATTTATTTTCAATTTATTTTCTTGAGCAGTGAAGTTCTTCACATATTAGATAGTCAATACTCAAACCCAGACTTTTAAAAATCAGTTCAAAAGTCTGAGATAAAACTATGAAGAACTGCTATTAAAACAATATCAATAAAATTAAAGTTTCATCAATTTTTTTTAAACAATTGGAATTGTAAATGAGATGAAAATTCTTGACTGATTTAGGGGTCAAAATAGAACAGTAAGTAGATGGTAACATTCTAGAGGTGAAGCAGGGGAGTCTCCAGCCCTGGCAGCTGGAAAGTAACCAGGCCCATGAACTGAAGGTGCTTAATTCATCATTGTCTTTAAACCAGTAAAGATAGTTCAACACAACTGGGATAAAACACTGATTTGTTTCTGAAAATGTCTGCACTGACAAAGGAGAGTACGTTCTCAGTATGCAGAAGAGTAGACACAGAGAATTTAATGACATGTGTCAGCTTACACAGGAAAATATGGAGGCCCGATTATAAAAACCACGCATTTCTTTACAAAGAATCCACTGGATGGGATTTAAAACTGCAAAATGATGGATTACCTAAAGCTTACGTATGTTCTACTTAAGTTATGTTAAAGTCTGGCAGAAATTTTGCTATCTAGTAAATATAACATTCATACAACTAATATTGGCCTGTATCGTTAATTACAACCCATTGTGCAGTTTCAAAATCATATAGTATTGATTTATTTACTTCAGCATACTTATTTAAAAGAACTGCACACAGATAAAACATTTCTCTGTTTAAAAACCCTGATTTAACATAATAATATGGTCGTTCTACTTTTTATTCAGAATATATAAATGTCAGTCAGTGAAAGGGAGCTCTGATCAGCCAAGAAAGAATTGACAAAATTCATTCACTTTCGAGTAGGTTTTCAGGTTTTTGTTAGTGGTCCTAAATTTTTTTTTTCCTGTTTTTCTTGGCTTAATCCTTTTGCCCAAGCCTGTGTATATGTAGTTATATAAAACTATATAATTTGTTTAACTATGGAGATTTGCATATATCCTAGACAAGAAATAACAAAAACCTATCTCGTTGGTGACCACTCCACATAAACATTTTACATTAATAAAGTCCACTGAAGAAGCAGCTCAGTTCCAATTTGGACTGTAAATACTAAATTTATAACGTCAGTTATGTAATCTCAATAAAAATTTAAAAGTTTCAAAAATCAAAATACCAAGAGCTATTATAATAAAAACTATAGCAACTTCAATTTCATAATATAAAAGGTATTTTAATCACTTGAACTATAAGATTTAGAATTATTTGAACTTAATAAATATTTTACTCTTAAAAATTCCTTTATAGAAGTAAACTACTTCATATTGGTAAGACCAGATCTGTCTGATGTCTTAAGTTTATCAACACCAATCACCACATGCTCATATTTTAGAAATTTTTAGATCAAAAGTTGACTTATTTTACTGTATCTTTAATGTGTTTCATAAAAATCACTTACATATGATGCAATATGAAGATAATCATATATTTACTCATTCATTTAATCAACATTCAATAATGCCAAGCTCATTTTTTTCACTTTGGAAAAATTTATATTTTGTATCCGTTGATAAATTGTTGAAACAAAATACTTTGCAATATTTCTGTCACCTTTGTGCATACAACCTCAAAGATGTCATTTTGCCTAACTGTATGTATTCATTTTATAAAAAGAAGGAATGAAAGAACATTTAGGAAATCATTAATCTTTTGGATATGAGGGAAAGCCACACATAGTCTCAATAAATCAATGTCTTTGGAAGACACAAAAGATTTCTGGCTTAATTCAAAATCCTTTATTTAGAATGCCAAATGTCTTTATTTTATGCAGAAGTGCTCCAGATGGCTAGGCACATGTTTCAATTACGCTAAATTGCAGTTTTTCTCAAGTGTCCTCTTACTCTTTTACATCTAGAATGTTACTGATTGTATCTTGAGTGGGCAGGTAAAAAAACTCTTATTTGTAAATGTAAATGTTTTTGGATAAGGGAAAATGTACGTGAATTAAAAGACAACGTGCAGTACACTGTCAAAAGTTAGAAAATATAACTGAGCGAATGAGGGATCCTAAAATGTTGTTAAAGTATTATTAATCAATTTTCTCATAAGTGGATATTACTATACCTTGCGTTTCAGTGTCTCAGAAGACTTCAGAAATAAGAAATACTTTGGGCCTCTATGCTAATAGTAATTCCACAGTTATAGAACCATAATATTAAAACTAAGAGGTCTTTCTTAAATAAGTCAGTAAAGTACAGAATATATTATTTGTTATTAAATGTAAATCTTTAATATTAGCATAAATTGCCATCTACCTACTGTCTCAGGCCACCTCATGTATTTTTAAAAACACCCCATAGATTCTGTTCAAAGCAAAATGTCCTTATTTCAGGTCCTTTTAAATATACTCTCCCAGGGTTGACTCATAGAGCCATCCCCTTGTACTTGGAACACTACTTAGTTCTTTCCTATTGTTCTTTTTTCCTGTATCTCTCTCGGAAATATTGCTTTCCATGAGATTTAATCTCTGAAAGTTTGGCTTATACCAACAAAAATCTATTACTCTCATCTTCTTTCTAAATGTATAATAAATTAAATAAAATAAATAACTAAAAGCTATCTTGTGTAAGGTAATTTCTGACAAGGCAGGGAGGGGATTCTGAATGCTACATAGCTATTTATAACACATTTACACGAGCTTAATTCATAAATAACTAGGATGGTGTACATTTTTAGTTATTCAATTTACATTTTAGTATTTCATTAGTTGCCCCAGATATTTGTTGTCAACTAAAGCCAAAGTGTTCTGGTACTTTTGAGTCACTATCAAAGGGGAAAAGGTAATTATCCACTGGGGCTCCCTGTGTTGAGCTTACTACTATTACCACCACTAGTATTACTTCAGAGAAGTTTCCAAATTTGCAAAAGTATAATTAATCTCATAAAAATCCTAACCAATTAAAGAAGAAAGGTTTCTTACAGCAAGGTCAGGGGCCCATCTGCATCAGAATCACTTGAGCAACTTGTTAAAATGACATGATTCAAGGATGTTCCTTGAATCTTCTTAAAAATAATCTGCATTTTAAATAAGCATCCACGTAAGGAATCCTCACATGCATTGTTTTGAGAACTAATCAAACTAAAACATATCACCATATGAAAATGGAATATTTTCAAAAGTTTGAATTTTGCTTATTGGATATACAAAACAGAAACAATAAAAGATTTTGAAAAAATATGTTGAAGAAGATGTTTTCATACACTCTCATATTTTGTATGAGTCAGTGATATTTTAAAGAATGTTTTTCCAGATTCATTTGATTAAAATTCTGCTTCCACATTCAATCTATTTTTTAATTTATGATTCATTCCAAAAGAGACTTAAAGTGATCTTAAAAGCCATCTATGCTACACACATATAAAATTATACAAATAATATACCATGTACAGTGAAAACAGGAATTACTTATTTAAATTTCCCATACTGTTATCTTTGTCAGAAACTTTGTCAGAATGTGCTATTGGTAGGGATGAGTTTTGGAGTTAGTGCCTGGGCTTCAGTCCTGGCTCTATGCCTTGCTAATTGTATGACCCAAAGGAAGTAAATTTATCTTTCCCTAGGCCTGAGTTTTCTCATCTGTAAAATGGCAGTAACAACATTTATTTCACAGCATTATTTTGAGATCTGGATTAAAAAGCACAGATAGCCATCTTTTCTTAATAAATAGTTTGTATTGTTCTAGGGGTGGTTGCCATTGTTGTTCAATAATTATTATTTAATAACCATGCTGTTATTGTTTAATAACCATTACCTGAGATAGGAATAATGTTGAAGACAGATGAATAAATATAGTTCCTGACCAAGATACACACATTCATCAAATGTAAACATGGATAGAGGCATCTAAGGGCAAAGGTAGCTCCTAAGGGCAGAGATGCAGCCCAGAATGGACCAGTGTCCTAGCAGGAAAGGAGGAAAGGCACAGCAGGACTGAGTGGCAGCCTCAAACTATCTAAGAGTATCTTAGATACTAGAATATCTCTGGGATGAGGCCCAAGATGGATATATTGTAAGTCAAACTCTATTTAGTTACACAATGATATCTCATATCAAATATTTTAAAAACAGGAAAATATGAAAAATAGGTATTGTTTTACAGCTGTCTTCTCAGACTGTAGACCAAGAAAATGATTGCACTTCAAATAATTTAAAATATGCAGACAACCCCTTATGAAGTACAATAACTGAATTCTTTTTTTTTGAATTCTTAAGATAAATCATCTCAATTGTGTGAAACCAGTTACTATAATCAATTAGTAAAACTTTATTTCATCATAGCAACCTTCTACATTTTCTGATAATGGTTTATGTGACGTTTGTCTTCCTGTTGGACTGCTTGTCCCTCAAAGGCACAGATCTGTAAAACGCTAATTTGAATCTCCAGTACGAAACATCCTTTCTGGCATATTGAATACTGGGATGAAAGTTAAGGATGGGCATCAATATAAAGGCAAATAAATTGTTCACAATGAAACATCCCTTCTAATTTAGAAGTCCTTTGATTATTGCCTATGTGACAATGTGGAGAAACAAGATTTTAGCAAGGTGAACATATACATCTGGGCAAATGGCCAGGAAAAAGATTAACAACTCCTCTGTGTCCATCTACCACCTCA